>NW_015389232.1:0-13714 GCF_001527695.2 Protobothrops mucrosquamatus
GGCCGGCGCCCCTTGGCACCCAGCCACTCTCTCCCCATTGTGGGAGGCATCGACACTCTGCCAGGGACCTGGCCCTGGATAGTCAGCATCCGGACCCCGTTCAAGTCTGGCTACCAACACACCTGTGGAGGGTCGCTCATTGGCGCCAAGTGGATCCTCACGGCAGCCCACTGCTTCAAGGACACCAGGTGAGTGAAAGCAGGTGAGGGCGGGGGGCAGGTGCGCAGCTCGGGTGGCGTGTGGGAAGAGTTACCTGTTTCATAGGAACGTCACGTGGGCACAACAGACAAGGAATCTAATTGCTGCCTCTGTAGTGTTTGACCATAAGGGAGGCGACTGTCCAGTTTGGTTTCTGTGTGTGCAGATTTTTAAGACAGAATTAAGACAGACAGTTCCCTTGGGTAGTCTGCACTTTGTGCCCTGTCTATCCCATTGCGACTCTATGGTGCCATATTAAGGTGATTTTATTATAGTTTTATCTTCATTTAATATTTTATCTTGTATATTGTGTTGTCCTATCTATCTATCTATCTATCTATCTATCTGTCTGTCTGTCTGTCTGTCTGTCTGTCTGTCTGTCTGTCTGTCTGTCTGTCTGTCTGTCTGTCTGTCTGTCTATCTGTCTATCTGTCTGTCTGTCTGTCTATCTGTCTGTCTGCATTTGTCTATTTATCTCTATCATCTATCATCTCTCTCTCTCTCTCTCTCTCTCTAATTTGCTGATGCTTTATTTAAACGTATTTGCATATTAATGACTGCCTGACCTCTGCAGGTGCCATAGGCTAAATAAATAAATGTGAAGCTTTAATCACTTCATTACAGCTGCTATCTTGACCACAACCCGTAAATACTCCTGATTATGCAATACGATGCATTTCAGATTGATTTGAGTTCCAGTTTGGGGCTTAGAAAGGCCCTGGGGACTGGCCAAGGGGAGGGAGCAGACCCCTGTGGGTTCTACTGCCTCTCTATGGCCTTGGTGTCTTTGAGCACAGCATCTCTCAGGTCCAAGTGACCAGATCCACATGGGAAAGTTTCAAATTGTCTACTTTATTCTTGTGTACCTGTAGTACAGTAATCTCCCCAGACTGCTCTCTTTCTCTTGGAAACAAACAGATAAGGAACTTAGTAAGTCCTAGTCTCTTGCAGCTGCGCAGTTACTCAAGGCTAGCTCCCCACTTGATACCTCCTCCTTGCTGGCTGGGAATTCTCCAACAACTTCTTTCCTCATAGCCACATAACAACAGAATAGCAGAGTTGGACGGGACCTTTAAGGTCTTCTAGTCCAATCCCCTGCTCAAGCAGGAGACCTTATGCCATTCTGGAAAGATGGCTGTCCAGTCTCCTCTTGAAAACCTCCAGTGTTGGAGCACCCACAACTTCTGAGTTAAGGTGTTCCACTGATTAATTGTTCTCTTGGGAAATTTCTCCTTAGTTCTAGGTTGGTTCTCTCCTTGATTTCTCCTTCATCTCAGCCACAGGTTGGGGCACATTATTTTGAGGCTGCTCAAAGATGCCCACTCTCCCTCTACCCTGAGGGTTCTCTTGGGACAGCTTCCTGTTTTCTCTGATTTACGGTGATGTAGACAATACAGTAGTGGAGGGACAGGAATCCACGAAGCTCTCATGCTCTTCTCTGTCCCAGGCATCTGACCAATTGGGAACTGGTGCTTGGCACAAGCAAACTGTCTCACCCAGGTCCCGATGCAGAGGTCCGCTTCCCCAAGAGGGTGGTGCAGCATGAGAACTACCAACCTCGCCAGCAGATCAATGACATTGCCCTGGTGGAGTTGGATGACCCCGTCAAGTGCAGCGACTATATCCAGCCCGCCTGTTTGCCGGACAGCTCGGTGGACGTCTCCAGCATGGTCCATTGCTACATTGCCGGGTGGGGCTACACACGGGAGAAAGGTAAGTGTCTGTCGGGCACAAACAACCAGACCCACATGTGTAGAGTTCAAGCTGGCTACTTCATTGTTCTCTGCCTAGATTACAGGAATCTTCCCAGCTTTCACTCGGGAAAGACCAGACACGGCTGCAAACCATTCAAGGGAGGGTCAGAACTTGCTCCTTTGTTTTACGTAGCAAGTCCAGGCTAATTCCTCTCTTGAAGCCTCCGCCCACAGGGATGGGGGAGGAGGATAGAAGGCACTCTTGCAAATAATCAGTTGCCCCACAAAGATCAAAATTTGCAGCATGAGGTCCAATGAGGGACTTGGAAGGACATCTCCATGGAGAAGATAACCCAAGTCCCAGGCACCAGATCAAAGCCATATCCCTTTCTTACAACATAGCTTATGTGACGTCAAGGGGCAGGGCTTCAGTTGTGTAGTTGCAAACACCACCTTGCCCTTTCTGACTCCCCTACTCCCTGGAAGTCATGAACCTCAAGCGTGAACACAAGGAAGAGGGGGGCCAACTTATTTACCAAAGCACCAGAAGGGCAGGACAAGAAGCGACGGATGGGAACTAACCAAGGAGAGAAGCAATCTGGAACTAAGGAGAAATTTCCTGACAGTGAGAACAATTAACCAGTGGAACCACTTGCCTCCAGAGGTTGTGAATGCTCCAACATTGGGAGTTTTTAAGAAGGGAGAGAGTGCTGATGATATTCCTTATTGGGTAATGAAATGTCTGCAAGAAACCCACCAAGGACCTCCTGCTCCTTCTCCTGCTCCTCCCCCCTCCCTTCTAGTACTGATGATGTTCCCTAGTTGGGTCATGAAACATCTGCAAGAAAACCACCCACCTCAGAGAGCACCAAGGACCCCACAGTTCCCCTCCTCTTCCTCCTCCTCCTCCTCCTCTTCTCTGCAACCCCCCTCCCTTCTAGCACTGATGATGTTTCCTAGTTGGGTCATGAAATGTCTGCAAGAAAACCACCCACCTCAGAGAGCACCAGGGACCCCACAGTTCCCCTCCTCTTCCTGCTCCTCCTCCTCCTCCTGCTCCTCCTCCTCCTCCTCCTCCTCCTCCTCTTCTCTGCAACCCCCCCTCCCTTCTAGCACTGATGATGTTTCCTAGTTGGGTCATGAAATGTCTGCAAGAAAACCACCCACCTCAGAGAGCACCAGGGACCCCCACAGTTCAGCCCTGAGCTACAAACATTGTATTCTTTTCTGTCAGCAAAGAAATGTGCGCGAAAAAATTCAGCAACTCTCTTTTCATTGGCAGACAAGGCTCCATCAGATGTCTTGAAGGAGGCCAAGGTGGACCTGGTACCCACAGAGAAATGCAACAGCAGCAACTGGTACTACGGAAGCATCTCCATCAGCAACCTGTGTGCCGGATTTGAAGGAGGAGGAATTGACACTTGCCAGGTGTGTGAGCAGGTTACACCCACACCCATGCTGGGCTGTTGTTCTGATTGATTGATTCTGAGCATTCATCTCAGATGTAGGTAATCCTTAGGAAAATGTTATATAAAAAAAATCCATGTGTTTTATGAGCTACTTGTTTTTTCTTGCCATCCAGTGTTATAACTGTTTGGGGTCCCTTACAAATAGTGCAAATAAATGTAGTTTTTTAAATAAATAAATAAATAAATAAATAAATAAAAATAACTTCACAGTTCAATCCTGGGCTACAAATATTCTCTTCCATCAGTATACAATATGGTTGTCAGGAGATTAATCCTGATTTATAGTCTACGCCAGGGGTCTTCAAACGTGGCCCTTTTATGACTTGTGGACTTCAATTCCCAGAATTCCTCAGCCAGGCACGTGTGCCTGGCTGAGGAATTCTGGGAGTTGAAGTCCACAAGTCATAAAAGGGCCAAGTTTGAAGACCCCTGGTCTACACAAAGCCATATTGGTTGATTGGCTATGTACACAGGGCCAATCAACCCATGGAACCGCTTGCCTTCAGAGATTGTGGGTGCTCCATCAATGGAGGCTTTCAAGAAGAGACTGGACAACCATTTATCTGAAATGCTTGAGCAGGGGGTTGGGCTAGAAGACCTCCAAGGCCCCTTCCAACTCTATTATTCTATGCTCTATGCTCTATTGCATCTCCTGTCCATCAGCCAACACACCAGCAAGCTCATATCTTTGTTCCTCACTTCTCTTCCTGGTGGGACCCTTCACGGCTCCTTCTTTCTCCCTACTCTAGGGTGACAGCGGAGGGCCTCTGATGTGTCGGGAAAACCGGACTGAACGCTACTGGATCGTGGGAGTGACCGCCTGGGGACTGGGCTGTGCCAGGGCCCAGAAGCCTGGGGTCTATACTTCAACCCAGAACTTCTATGACTGGATCCTAGGCTACACAAATGAAAAGACCACCCACGAGATGGTCGCCCCTGGGCCACAGGTGCTCCCAGGGACAACATCACTGACCACGTCTAGTCCATCGGCACCTAAAGCAACAATGTCCACAGAAGAAACAAGCCCACCTCCACCCCAAGAAATGCCGAGGAATCAAGAAATATCTTTGCAAACCCAGCCAACTTCCAAAACAGAGATGACATCCACGCAAAACCCAGAGCCACCATCCCTTCAACCACAATCCATCAAAACACTGAGAAATCCATGGCCTTACTTACAGACTGAGAATATGACCCGCTCTTTGATGACCACTTCAACCACCACCACCACGGAAGCTACCACGGAAGCCACCACGGAAGCCACCACGGAAGCCACAACGGAAGCCACCACCGAAGCCACCACTGAAGCCACCACCGAAGCTACCACCGAAGCCACCACCGAAGCCACCACCGAAGCCACCACTGAAACCAGTACCACCACCACCCTCACCACGACCCAAGCTCCTCAGCCGCAAGTCCCACGTCCCAAGCGCAAGCGACCTTCCAAGACTATCACGCTGGGCTCCTACTATGGCTACAGTGGGGGTTCAAACTGGCCCAAGAATTGGCCTTTCAAGCGCCCACACTCTCAGACCTGATCCCAGACTCAACTGTTGCTGGTCAGTGACCCCCTTTGTTTGCTTAAGGAGTCCTCCCTTGCGCAGATGAAGTATTCTGTGCAATGGAGCTTCTCAAGCGATCCAATGAATATAACAGGTGATTAAAATACATATACTTCGAATAAATTTTTGTAAAAATGGACTAGACTCGCATTGATTTTGCTTGTGTTGGTTGCAGCTGCTTTACCTCTTTCTGATCCTAAACAGTTGGACAAAGATCACCGACAAGAATTTTGGTGCTTGTGTCAAAATATAGACTATGACAATGTCAAAGTAAGGCATTGTCATAGGTGTATACTTCAGGCCACCCTACCAAGCAAAAGAAATAGATGAACATTTTGCTAACCAGTTAATAGATGTATGTAGGAAACATACCACAGTAGTAATGGGGGACTTTAACTACCCTGATATCAACTGGGAGACAAACTCTGCAGCGAGCGGGAGAGGGAACAGGTTCTTTAGAAGACTAGCTGACAATTTTGAAATCCAAAAGGTAGAGGAGGGAACTAGAGGAAAAGCTATACTAGATCTAATTCTTACTAACAGAGATGAAATGATAGGGAGGAGGGGTTAATGCTGCAGGAAACTTGGGGGAGCGTGACCACGTCATACTGGAATTCAATATAATGCAAACACAAGCAATAGAAAATAATTCAACCAATGTCTTAAACTTCAAAAGAGCTGATTTTAACAAACTTAGAGAGAGCCTAAGAAAAATTTCATGGATGAAAATCTTAAAGGGGAAAACAATTCAAGATACCTGAGAAACTCTGATTATAAAAGCCCAGTCCACCACAATACCACTGAAAAAGAAAAATAAGAAAACCAATAAGAAACCAGCAAGGTCTCTTTCTCCAAAGTGAATTGCTGTTGGCCTGGGGGAAAGCTGGGCCATTTGAGCTAGCTGACAATTGGCCTGTACAAAATGGAAAACTCTCTGGACTCTTAAGTTATGTTGAAAATCATATATATGCATTCCCCTCCTGGAGCTATAACAGCCAGTTTCACTAGGGGTCAAGGTGATTGGCCCAGCGGGAAATCTACATTCAAGACTTCAGGCACAGAAGCCACTGGCTGACTTGGCCGGTCCCTCTTTCCCAGCCCAATCCACCTCACAGCCCCTCAGATACTGGAACACTGCTATCATGCCACCCCTGTTTCTTCTTTTCTTTAGACTAGCCAGACCCAAGTCCTGCAGCCATTCTTCTTATGTTTTAAACTCCAGGCCTTGAATCATCTTAGTTGCTCTTCTCTGATTTTTTTCCAAACTCTCAACATCTTTTTTGTGATACGGTGACCAAAATTGGCTGCAGCATTCCAGGTGTGGTCTTACTAGGGTTTTATAAAGCGGTACTAATACTTTGTGTTATCTTGATTCTATGCCTCTGTTTATGCAACCAAGGACTGTATTAGCTTTTTTGGCTGCTGCCACACATTGCTGACTCATGTTTAAGGGATCATCCACTAGGACTCCAAGGTCCCTCTCACAGTTACTTTTTTTGAACAGGTTTTGCCTAATCTGTATTTGTATCTTTGGTTTTTCCTGTCAGGTGTCAAGCCTTGCTTTTCTCCACATTAAATTTTGTTGGACAGGGCCAACAAATTTTGTTGGACAGGGCCCCTTGTTCAAGTCTGTGAAGATCTTTTTGAATCCTAAGTTTGTCTTCTGGGGTGTTGGCTACTCCTGCCAGCTTGGTGTCCTCTGCAAATTTGATGAGTTCCCCTTCAATGCCGTCATCTAAGTCATTAATGAAGATATTAAAGGGTACTGGATCTAAGAGGATCATTGTCCACCCATTGGTACTTCTTACTAGGGGTGCTACCAAGAGCAGTAGGGCCCAACCCACTGAATGTTCTCTTGTTGACTCATGAGGTGAGTTTGGAATCTTACTGGAAATATCACTCTGACCACCAACTCTATAGCAGGAAAATCAAATGAGTTTGCCTACTGCCTGTCAACCTTAGTTGCTAAGCAACCAGGCTCCAGGCCAGCCCCTTGGAGAACTCTCACTGGGGGGTGTCCTCTGGAAAGGAAGCAGGGAGCTGGTGTGATGTCATATTGGCTGAATGCTGATTGGAGGAAGGCAAGCAGTCTGTGTTTTGTGACGTCATGAGGAATGTCGTAAGCCCAAGATGGAACTGAGCACTTCTTGAGACATGTAGGATGAAGTGGCTACCTCTTCATATTTTGGTCCTTTTTCTGATACGGTCTACGCATGCATACGATAATGGATGCGGGTGAGTCATGTCAAATCCAGGGGGTGCTCAGATGAAGCGGCTTTAATGCTCTACGATGCCTGTTCCTCAACAGAGTTGACTTTTCTGGTCAGGCCTGCTGAACGTTTCCAGATCCATCACCTGTGGCACTTGGGCCCACAGAGGAAAACCGTGGGAACTTCAGACCTCCCTTACATCAGATGTCCCCATTGCGCATGCAAGGCGGGTTGCGGCAGTCTTCCCAGGCTTCAGTTCGCTTCCTGTATCCCCAGATTCCTTGGAGTCTAAGCAGGACTCGCTTGACCATAAGTAGAGGAAGGAGCAATGGCCGTCTCTGAGTAGTTTCCCCATCAGCCATTGCTTTCAGGTGGATGAATGCCGTACAGCTTCTCTTGAATCTTTGTGATGGAGAACGCTATCCTTGGTCTTTAGGTGTGTCGGAACTGTCATCCTGCTACACCAGCCAGATACCAGCCTGCCACAGACAACAGAGGGAGGGAGTTTCAGGGAGGTGGAAGGGAAGCTGGGATGAGAGGAATTGAAAATATTATTTGTGCCATCCCATGGGAACTGCTAGCCCTTCCAAGGTCATGGAATGGAACGTGACACCATCCAGTCTGCCAGGCAAGAGACTGTTACCAAAACAATTTGTCTGAATGTAATTGGACAGTGTAAAACAACCAGGGCAAGGGTGGGGAGAAGGAAAAGGTTAAGCAGATGCTTTGGACGTGAAACTTCAGATCCGGCTTTGCCACTTTGTAACCACTTGGCTTTAGTAATGCGTACTTTTGTTAACAATGGATCCAAGAGTCTTTCTTTTCTAACTGACTAAGTTGGGGTGGCTGACATTGTGTTTATTGGGTTTACGTGGAAGAAAGAGTCATGTCTCCTCCTTCTGTAGGCTTCAAGACAGCAACCATGCCATCTCCAGCATCCATAGCAAACTGTGATGATGATCAGCTGATGACCAGCTTATTTATTGATAGATAACTGTCTATCTTACAAATCCGATTCTGGGTTACGTAACTGCTGCTGTTATGTGGGTGTCAGGTGCAAAGAATCAGGACCATACATTAAGTTGAAGTTCAGGAGGCTGATTGCTTAAGCCTATACACAACTAAAATTCAGTACTAAATTGGCACCAGATAAGGGCCAACAAAATTCAAGAATGTTTGGACTTAAACTGTTTGTGGGAATGTAATCACTCTAGACTGATGACTTGCTTAACTCAGCTCCCCAGCTCCGCCTGCTCTTCTCCTACAGCGGGAAAATCTGGAATCAAAATGTAAATATCTCACTTAGAACCAACATTTCTCTCTTTCCTAGTGACATCTGTGGCCGCCGTCCTTTGGCCTCCAGTCACAGTAGCAACCTGCGGATCGTGGGTGGCATCGATACACTCCCAGGAACCTGGCCTTGGATTGTCAGCATCCAGATACCTACCATGACTGGCTACAGGCACACCTGTGGGGGGTCCCTCATCAGCTCTCGCTGGGTCATCACAGCAGCCCACTGCTTCCTCAATAAAAGGTGAGGGAAGGAAGGTCCTCCTGGACTGACCAGTTGAGTTGGGGTGTCTGGTTAGATTTGCAGATGGAGATGGTCAGGCACAAGGAATCAAGAACAACTCACTGAATGGCTCGGAGTAGTTTCTTTATTGCTGTTTGCCTACAGACAGGAGTCTTGCCAGACTAAAGCAACTATCTGAATAACCATCAGAAAAATCCTTTGAAGGTTTAGGGAAGACCCATCCTGGACCTCTCTCTGCATACCAAGGACTCAAGTCTGAGCTCCTGCAACTATTCATTACACAGTTTGGCCTCCAGCCCCCTAATCATCTTTGTTGTTCTTCTCTGCACATATTCATTTGTGTAATTCCTGCATTTCTACACTCTCCTTTAAGTGTGTACATTACACACATGACATCTGAACAGGCTTGAGCAGGGAAATTTCCATCCTTTCTTAATTGTTTTCAGACGTAGGTTTGCAGTCAACGTCAGCATGCCCACCTCTCGAAAGAAAACTATAGCAATCTTTTCCAACCTGAGAAATAAGAGCCAGTTTGGTCTAGTGGTTAAAGCACCAGACTAGAAAGTGGAAGACGGTGAGTTCTAGTCCTGCCTTAAGATGAAAGCCACCTGGGTGACTTCTTAGAGGTCTTGTAGTCCAACTCCCTGCTCAAGCAAGAGACCCTATGCCATTCCAGACAGGTGGATGTCCAGTCTCTTCTTAAAAACGTTCAGTGTTGGAGCATTCACCGCTTCTGGAGGCAGGTGGTTCTACTGGTTAATTGTTCTCACTGTCAGGAAGTTTATCCTTAGTTCTAGGTTGCTTCTCTCCTTGGTTAGTTTCCATCCTTCTTAGTTCTCCTCTTCCTCCTCCTCTTCTTCCTCCTCCTCCTCCTGTCTGAGCACCTTCCCAGAAGCCGAAAACACATGCAGATTCAGCCACTTTTTTTGATTCCTAGCTCCCTGTAATAAAGTCCATAAACCATCTCCATCTCCTTGTGAGTCTTTCTTAGTTTTAGTTTAATCACGCCTTTTTTTCCCAGCTTCACATATGCAGTGGTTACAGCCTCCTTTTTCCTTCTCTGCTCCAGATACCTAGAACACTGGAAGCTGGTCTTAGGTGCCACTCAGCTTTCCCGGCCTGGCCCAGATGTCCAGGAACGCACCATCAAGAACCTGGTGGAGCACCAGCAATACAGAGATAGCACCCACTTCAACGACGTGGCCTTGATGGAGCTGAGCCACCCAGTCAACTGCAGCGATTACATCCAACCTGCCTGCCTGCCGGACATGGAGGTGGAGATTTCATCGCTGACCCACTGCTATGTCAGCGGCTGGGGAGTGACCAAGGTCTCAAGTGAGTGCTCCAGCATGTCCATAAAAAAGGAGTTTCCAGTCACAACACAACTTGAGAAGCTGCCTTCTCAAGTGGGATATTTTGGTCCTTCCAGCCCTGGGCGGAGATGTTGGAAAACTGTTCAACACAACGACCTTTTGAGATCTTAGCCAGCAGGCACTCGTTCTTCTGAGATCTTCCCTCAAGCAGAATAATAATAATAATAAAGTTGGAAGGGACCTTGGAGGCCATCAAGTCCAACCCCCTGCTCAGGCAGGAAACCCTATACCATTTTGGACAAATGGCTGTCCAGTCTCTTCTTAAAAACTTCCAGTGTTGGAGCATTCACTGCTTCTGGAGGCAGGTTGTTCCACTGGTTAATTGTTCTAACTTCCTCTTTGTTATTGCAAGCCACCTAGAGGAGCCTCACAGCGAGGTAGGTGGCAAATAAATTTCATAGATAAATTTAACAAATCAATCAATCAATCATTTTTGCTTACAGAGCCATCTGTGACTTCGGACATCCTGCAAGAGGCCAGGGTAAACCTCATCCCCATAACCACGTGCAACAGCACTGCCTGGTACGACAAGAAAATCCATTACAACAACCTCTGTGCTGGGCACGAGGAGGGAGGCATTGACACTTGCCAGGTAACAGAAGAACAGAGCTGGAAGGGACCTCGGAGGTCTTCTAGTCCAACCCCCTGCTCAGGCAGGAGACCCTGTACCATTTGTCAGGCCTGTCCCAGCATTGGAATTTAGGAAAGAAAGACCCTCTACTCCATATGTAGTGAAAGGTATATTTTTACTAAAGCCAAGTGGTTGCAGCACAAGCAAAGCCAGATCTGAGAATTCTTGCATAATCCCAGCATTTTCTCCCAGGCCCTCCCCTCTGGTCATCCTCTTTGGGTCCAGTGTGATTCAAATTAGTTGATTTGATAACAGACCTGAGGTTTGACACCTCTTTGATGGGCGTTCACATTCCGTTCCCCTGTCTGTGTCCTTGGATCATTCAACCATTATCTCTGCTTGACACCTCTGGTTCCTGTCAGCCCCCCTCCCTACATCCCTCTCTCCCCACTCCCCACCCTTTATGGCAGGCTGCTCTCCAAGTGAAGTAGGGCTGAAGTCGTTTTATGGCAGATCTGATACCATTTCAGACAAATGCTTGTCCAGTCTCTTCTTAAAAACCTCTACTGATTGATTGATTGATTGATTAACAGATTAACAGAATTAGAAGAGACCTTGGATGTCTTCTAGTCCAACCTCTTGCTCAAGGCAGGAGACCCTACACCGTTAGCAGTGCTTTTTTTCTAAAAAAAAAAAAAAAAAAGTGCCAGAACTCACACACGTCGTACAATCCGCCTTGCCTACCCTACAAGGTTCCATCCAAAAAAGGTACCAGAACTCTGTTCTGGGCGTTCTATGAGAAAAAAAGCCCTGACCGTTAGAGACAATCTCTTCTTAACAACCTCCAGTGATGAAGCACCCACAACTTCTGGAGTCAACTGTTCCACTGATTTATTGTTCTCACTGTCAGGAAATTTCTCCTTAGTTCTAGTTTCATTCTCTCCTTGATTATTTTCCAACCCGTTGCTTCTTGTCCTGCCTTCAGGTGCTTTGGAGAAGAGGTGGACCCCCCTCTTCTTTGTGGCAGCCCCTCAGATACTGGAATGCTGCCCTCTGCCTTTGCACCCACAAGAAATCTAAGTCCAGCCCTCCTTGAATTCCATTGACTTTTATCTACTGCCAATTTGCCTTGACTATTAGTAGATCAGATTCTTGTAGAGAACTAGCATGGATTAAACTTGTACACGTTTGAACAGCCTGCCTTCCTGATTTCTCGACAGTCTTTGTACTTGATGTTCTTCCCCTTCTTGTTCCTGCAGGGTGACAGTGGAGGTCCTCTTATGTGTCGGGAGCAAAGATCCGAGCGCTTCTGGCTTGTAGGTGTCACCAGCTGGGGGTCCGGCTGTGCCAGGGTCATGAGGCCGGGCATCTATTCTTCCACGCAACATTTCCTGAACTGGATCAAAGACGTGACCAAGGAGAACTTTTTCAAGACTCCTCGCCCACCCAAATTAAGACCCCCGGTCATCCCTACGATAAAGCCGCTTGATCAGCTGTGGCAACAAACCCCCACCTCAAATGCAAACCAGCAGCTTGACAGCTGGGTTCAACCCACGCCAAAGCCTCCGAGGCTGCCTTCTGCAAATGAAATCCAAGAGTTTGAGAACTGGGCTGCAGCTCAGACAAGGCCTAGTACACAACCCACCACACCATTCACAGTCCCCTGGCCTCAGCTACCAGCGCCAACACTACCCCCACTACCCCCACCACCCCCACCTCCTGTTCAGACCCCCTCTCCGTGGGGTTCACAGAATGTGCAGAACTGGAACCAAGGCTGGGCTCCAGTTTACCGCCCTCCCCCAAGAACCAGACCCACCGTGGTGCCTTGGCCAGGATATGGTGCACAGCAGCCCCAGACGTGGGGCACTGTGGCTGTGACCAGGACAAGACCTCAACTTCCTTATTATGGCGGATACTACCCAAACTGGAACATGGCCAGGCCTCCCCTTCGGACCACTGCCCCTTCAGCGTGGCATGTCCAGAAATGGACTCGTCCAACTACACCCAAGAGTTACCTCTGGTACTCAAGATGGAGCAGATCCCCTAAGTAGCCACAGTGTCCCACCCCATAACCAGGCAGTGATGTTCTGCCTTTCCCTGCCCATCCGTCAAGCAAGCTTCAAGGGTATACAGTTTTGGCGTCTGTCCCCTCCCTTCCTCCTTCTCCAGGTCCCAAACTGCACCTTTTAACAGATGGATGTAAATAGAGTCAGGGATGAGACACAACAGATGCTGGAGGTGTGCAGTAGTAAGTCACCCGCTGTTGCAGGGGTCAGCTGTGATGCTTGGTCCCAAGGCCTTGGTATTTTGGAGGACTCACAAGGGGGTGCCTATCTGGATAAGGAGGCACCTGGATCATTCAGCAGCTTGGTTCATGCCTACCAACTATTTCAAAGAGAAGACTGGAGGCTGTACCCTTCCTGGGACTGCTCTTCTGTTGAGCAATGTTTGTAATTCTATATTAGCAATAAAGTGGTGCCTCTTCTAATGACTTGCACGGCTTATTCCACTGCACAATGCTCTTCATTTATCATATCCTTTAACATGTTGGCATCCTATCTTTCTGGGCCCAACATCCAGCTAAAATGGAAGCAGGGTACTCCAATAAACGGAGTCTTGCAAAAAAAAAAATTCAGCCTAGAAAAAGGTGAAGTCAAGCAGCAGCAGCTAGAGCCTCAGAGTTGGTGAGATGAGGAACTATCTAGCTTTTGGCACAAGATGATAGCAATAGCAACAGCACTTAGACTTATATACCGCTTCACAGTGCTTTACAGCCCTCTCTGAGCAGTTTACAGAGTCAGCCTCTTGCCCCCAACCATCTGAGTCCTCATTTTTAAACTTATAAACCTGAAGTACAGCTTAGTCCTGTCATCTCCTGCTGCTCAAATGCATTGAAAATTGCTGTCTCCTTGTGAGGAGCAGTCATCTGGAGCACATGTGGGTGATCTCCCATCCTCCCTTTATTAGGAGAGATTCCAAAGAACAGATTTACTCACATGTTCCTTGATTCTTGCCATTTTTGCATAGCTATCTTCAGTTCACCATACCTCCCCTGGAAATTTTAGGTCTCAAATTTTCTTAACTATAAAGATTCAAGCATTCT
>NW_015389232.1:14281-67251 GCF_001527695.2 Protobothrops mucrosquamatus
TTGAGCAGGAGTGTTTCTTGTGGGGTATAGGAAGGGGGGAAAGTTAAACTCTACAAGATGACCCAGGTTACCTGTAAGGACTTCCCTAATGTGCAGTTCTGGGCAATTTGCAAACACTCCATGCCATTTGGTTGCTAGTCATTGTCACTGTGCTAAGGACTTGAATATTTGTTCTTACACAAAGATGGCTTTTAGTGAATCTCAAACTTGTTCTTAGCCATCAAACCCAATCAATAATTAATCATATTTGAAGATTTTTTGCCACCATTCCCCAATCAGGTGATCAAGTTACAAATCCCAGGCTGAAAGTTCATGGATCTACTGAATCTTCTCCAGAACACCAAAATTTGTGGGCATCCAGATTGATCTAGACCAGGGGTAGGCAACCTTGGCTCTTTTATGACTCGTGGCCTTCAACTCCCAGAATTCCTGAGCCAGCATAGCTGGCTCAGGAATTCTGAGTGTTGAAGTCCACGAGTCATAAAAGAGCCAAGGTTGCCCACCCCTGATCTAGACTGTGGGATGGTAGCTTTGACTTGAAAACTGTCTGGAGCCAGAATCAGAATAGTCCAATCCTGGACAAAACTGGACTTCCCTCTTTAGTAAAAAGAGAAGCCCTAAACAATAGATGGAGCCTATGGTTCTTACCCTGCTTTCCTGTAATCCTTCAATTAAAACAAATAACAATAACATCACACAATCTTTTTTTAGGCAATATATGAAAGTATACAGGAGTTAAGATAGCTCTCAGGTTATTGCACTGGATTGATTTAAAGCAGTGTTTTACAATCTTGGCAACTTTATGTGGACTTCAACTCCCAGAATTTTCCAGCTGACTGGGGAATTCTGGGAGTTGAAGTTCATATATCTTAAAGTTATCAAAGTTGGGAAATGTTGCTTTAAGAAGTTGTGGCACTTTGCAATCCCAACTTTGAAGTACACTGACCAAATACTTTGAGGATGCTCACTTTGTGTGTCTAACAAAACGGGCCTTCTCATATTCTACAGATATTTTACTTATGTTGTCTGGGGAAAAAAAATCTGCCCAAATGCTCTCAGAAAACATTCATTGGGAGGCTGATAAAATTCCAATTCACCAAACTAGATTCTGCTATGAGAAATGAGTAGCCCCAATTTTTGTTCCAAACCAGATTTATTTGGAATCTCAAGGACTAGCGATGTTAGGGGCGAAGGAAGTGTTCACTTGCGCTCCTTCAAATGCTGCCTCACTTCTCTTTCTCAAAGCTTCAGTCTCCAGAGAGCAGATGCAAGTGTGATTCATTGGATTTGATGGGCTGACTGCTTTTTAAAAAACAGAACTTCCCCAAAGAAAAATGGGATATGGCTGGACTGCAGGAGAAGCACTGGCGGAACCAGGGGGAGCAATGAAAAAAGGGAATCAGCCGAGAATCACTACATAGTCGCAAATGAACTCAATCCGATTACTCTTGACTGCCATTCACCTTTATTTAATTCTAACCAGGTGCTGACCTGGTTGTTGAGAAGATCCTTGCGCATAGGCTTTTAGCAATGAAGCAGTTAAATTGAATTGTCTTGTGTGGACCTGGTCTTTTGCCTCTGACACGGACACCCTTAGCCCTTTGGCTTGCTGAGATGTCTCTGCTTTCTGTCCTCATTTCCCCAGGACTTCCTGGTGGTTCCCCCTCGCCTTGCTTTGTCCAATCACCCACTTGCCTCCTCCCAGGTTGGGCAGTGATCTCAAGCTGGGTTGCTGAGGAGAGAGAACCAGGATTCCTGGGTTTTATGATGTCATGTATTCTAGGAAGACGCAAGAGGAGAACCATGCACCTGGACCTGCCAGGAGATGGGATGGCCACTCCTGGAACTGGTCCCTGTTGCAGATGGCAGTTCCTGGTCCTTGCCATGTCGCAGCTGAAACTGGTCCCTGGAGCCGCTTTGCCAGTCACAGAGAACACCTGCGAGTGAGTGGCAAAGGGAGGCTCTGTAGGACTGCCCTGTGGGCAACACGGCCACCCCTGCCCCATGGGAGGCGTCACTGGGCTTCTGCCTTCTGCCAGACGTGACTGTCTTGTCTGCAAGACACGGCAGGCCCTGAACCCAGAGGTGGGGCCAAGCAAAGGTTCCAGATTAATAGCATCAAAGCTCTGGCAAAGAAGGATTTATGCTCCGGGATGGAGAGGGTGGCTTATCCCTACAGTCCGTGGCTTTTATCTCCTGACCACTCTCCATTTGTGCTTCTCTTTAGTGGCGTCTGTGGACGGCGTCCGTTGGCAGCTAGCCACAACCTGCTGCGAATTGTGGGGGGCACCGAAGCTCTGCCGGGGACGTGGCCTTGGCAGGTCTGCTTCCAGCTACCATCGCAAAAGGGCTACGTCAACGCCTGTGGAGGAACGCTGATCAGCTCTCGCTGGGTCCTGACCGCCGCCCACTGCTTTCAGACAGAACAGTGAGCAAAAGAGGGGGTGCCTCTTGGGGGAGTGGGGTGGGCAGGGGTATGCTACAGGGACCTCCAACTGGGTAGCCCAGAGCCTTTTGGGAGTGAAATCCATGGTCCATCAATAGGGCCAGCCCAGCATTGATCCACATGCAGATCTCTTCTGCTTTCCTCCAAAGACCTTTGAGGTTATTTCCTGTCCCCGTTCAGCTTCCTTTCTCAGGGTGACCTCTGTAATTTGGGAATTTGATCTCTTCAAAAAGGAGGACAGCAAGCAACAGGCCCTGAGCTGTAGATTGGTTACCACCTTATGATTTCTTTCTTTCCTTCCTTCCTTCCTTCCTTCCTTCCTTCCTTCCTTCCTTCCTTCCTTCCTTCCTTCCTTCCTTCCTTCCTTCCTTCCTTCCTTCCTTCTTTCCTTCCTCCCTCCCTCCCTCCCTCCCTCTCTCTCTCTCTTTCTTTCTTTCTTTCTTTCTTTCTTTCCTCTCTTTTTTCTCTCTCTCTCTCTCTTCCTCCCTCCCTCCCACCTACTTCTCTCTCTTTTTCTTTCATGCACAAATGTTTCCTTATAAAAGTTATATGTCTCACTTCAGTGTCTCTCTCCTCTTACATTAGTTTCAAGGAAGGAGGGAAGGAAGGAAGGAAGGAAGGAAGGAAAGGGAAGGAGGAAAGGAAGAGAGGAAAGGGAGGTAGGAAGGAAGGGCTGTCTAGCTTTCCTGTTTCTGTTGCCCTTATCAGCAGGCCCTCCTGCCTTCTTCCTCCAGGGTTTCCTCAAGGGGTCCAAGGCCCTGGGCAGACCCTCTGAAATATCTTCTCCTGACATGGACCTGTTCTTTGTTCCAGGGCGGTATCGTGGTACAGGGTGGTGCTTGGGCTCAACCGGATCTCCCAACCTGGTCCTGATGCCCAGAACCGTCTGATCAAGAGGGTGATCAACCATAAGCTGTACAAGAATGAACTGAACAGCACAGACGGAGGGATACAACATGACATTTGCTTGGTGGAGCTGATGGAGCCGGTCCGCTGCAATGACTACATCCAGACGGCTTGTTTGCCTGACAAGAGTGTGACCATCTCAAAGCTTGTCCAATGCTCTATCAGTGGCTGGGGAACCATGGAGGTCAAAGGTGAGGGGCTGGGGGGGGGGAAGGGCCCCTGAAAAAGACTGAAGGCAGGACAAGAAGCAATAGATGGGAAATTAATCCAGGAGAGAAGCAACCTGGAACTAAGGATAAATTTCCTGACAGTCAGAACAATTAACCAGTGGAACTCCTTGCCTCCAGAAGTGGTGGATGCTCCAACACTGGAAGTCTTTAAGAAGAGACTGGACAGCCCTTTGTCTGAAATGGTACAGGGTCTCCTGCTTGAGCAGGGGGTTGGACTCGATGACCTCCAAGGTCCCTTCCGACTCTATTATTCTGTTACTCCATGGTGGAGAGAGTTCCATCCCGTGAATCGTTGAGCAGGGGAGAAATGCAGGCTGGTGATTTCTTCTGCCTTCTCTTCACAGCCCAAAAGCAGCCTGACGTGTTGCAGGAGGGGATTGTTAAACTCATCCCTCACCACACATGCAGCAGCGTTTCATGGTGGCACAAACGGATCAGGCCCGAGAACATCTGCGCTGGACACGAGTATGGAGAGATCAATACGTGCCAGGTAGGCAGCTGGGGGCTTAGTTGGCCCCCCACGTCTTTCAGGGACTCGACTAAAGTTTTGGAGGTTGACCTCTGGAACGTCAAGCCTTTCTTCTGGAGAGGGCTCCTGGAGAATCATGTTTAATGTTTTAAGAACACTGTGGTGACTTTTTCACCATGGGGACAGTGCTTCTCAACCTTGGCAACTTTGAGACGTGTGGACTCTCAGAATTCCCCATTCAGACATGCTGGTTGGGGGGATTCTGGAAGTTGAACCCAAAGGTGATTTTTTCAGGAGGCAACTGGACTTTCTTGTTTTTCTTTGAAGACCTTTCGCTTCTCATCCCAGAAGCTTCTTCAGCTTCTGACTGGGTGGTGGGGAGTGGAAGGATTTATACTCCTTGCAGACAGCTGGTCATTTGCAGTCTTTTAGAGAGTCGTTGAGGCTGTTTGGAGGTTTGTTTGTGTCCTGAAGGTCACCTGAGAGGTGCAAATGGGTGTGGAGCCTTCGAATGGTGTGGGAATATGAAGGGATTTCCAGAAGACATTGCCGACTACAGGAACCATTTGCGCTTCAGTCTGAGATGCAGACAACACAGAGACTCTTCTCCAACAGCCTCCACCAGTCTTCAACAGTGAAGGGACGCAGGGCAAAAAATATCCTGCAGCCCAGAAGGCTCCACACACATTTGCACTGCTCAGGTGACCCTGAGGACACAGGTAAACACCCGAATGGCCTCAATAACACTGAAAAAGATGCAACTTCTTCTCAGGGGCAAGCACTGCCTACTCTGGAAATCCTGATCCATTAATGATGCCCTCTGTTGACAGACAGTTTCCAAATGCCCGTTGGCTCTTGGTCATGACTTCCTTCTGCTTGGCAGGCTGTGGCAACCCTTGGCAGCTTCCATCAAGATCATCTACAGGAGCTCACATCTCCTCACTGGTGTCTCTACGGAGATTCCCCGTCATTTAGGCCATGGTTGTCCCAAAGGTGCTTTTTCCAAAAGGCAACTGGACCTTCTTGATTTTTTTTCTTTGAAAAGGTTTTGCTTCTCATCCAAGAAGCTTCCTCAGTTCTGAAGATCTCACGCTTTTTGGATGAGAACCGAAATGTTTTCGGAGAATAAATGATCTTCTCAACGGTGGCACTGAACGCTACAGGGACGGGCAGGGGAGAATCCAATTGCAATCGTGGGCGGTCTGCTCATCGCCACCTTTCCCCCTTCTGGCTCTAGGGCGACAGCGGAGGGCCCCTCATGTGCAGGGAAGAGCGATCCGAGCGGTACATGGTCGTGGGAGTCACCAGCTGGGGACTAATGACCTGTGTTAACGTCCGGAAGCCAGGAGTCTTCACCTCCACACAAGTCTACATCGACTGGATCGCAACCATGACCAAAGAGGATCTGTACAAGGCAACCCACAAGCCAGTGCTGGCTGAGGTGTGGCCTCCTGAAAAGCCATTGCCAACATCCCCGACCCAATCCAGCACCCAAAAGGTGACGTGGGAGCGTCCCAAGCCCCCTCTCCCACCCAGGCCTCCAACTTTCCCTTCATTCACACCTGGGCCCATGGTTCCCCCTTCCTCTCAGTTCACACCAAGGCCCAGGCCTCCGCCTAGGTTCACATATGGGCCTAGGCCTCCCCCTCCCCCTCGGTTCACACCTGCTCCCAGGCCTCCCCCTCCCCCTCGGTTCACATATGGGCCTAGGCCTCCCCCTCCCCCTCGGTTCACACCTGCTCCCAGGCCTCCCCCTCCCCCTCGGTTCACATCTGGGCGTAGGCCTCCCCCTCAGTTCACACCTAAGCGCAAACTTTCCCCTTGGTTGATACCTGGGTATAGGCCTCCCCCTCAGTTCACTTCTGGGTATAGGCCTCCCCCTTCCTCTCGGTTCACAGTTGGTCCCAGGCCTCCCCCTTCCTCTCGGTTCACATTTGCTCCCAGGCCTCCTTCTGTGTGGAAGCCCTCACGGTGGTACTTCCTTCCTCCCACACGGTGGTACTTAGTTACTGGGACAAGGCCGTCAAAATGGGGAACCGTAACTCCTCCATGGAGAAGAACCCATGCTACTCATCGTCCCTGGACAGGGCCTGCCCTATGGAGTCTGACACGACATTTGAGGACAACTCCCAGAAAGTGGTACCATAGGGCAAGGCCCGCTGGAGGGTTCAGGCAGACATGGGCCTCACGTCAATTACAACAGCAACTGAACCCCAGATTATCGCCCCCTGGTCATTATGTCTCTTACAACTGGAATCCAAGTTTTGCCCAACCTGGCAGTCAGTCTCCCATGCTCTTGCCCCCCAGAGGACCCCAAAGGGGGTAGACATCTTAAGAGAAGCAGGACAGAAGACAGCAGGAAGGAAGCAGCTCTCAGGGATGGCGGCCTGGTCCCCATCCTTGTTTGACCATAAGCCAAAAGTCATTTCTTCCACTGGGATCCCCAGTCCCAGCCTCTTGTTCTCTCCAACATTCCCGGCTGAAGTAAGGAAATCTTGCTATACGTTGATTTCATCTTCTTATAACTAACTTTCGTTGGAATTTCTCATAGGACTTTATTTATTTATTTGGTTCTTTAAAGTGCACGTTGAAATAAAAAAATATATTAAAATTAATGTTGGACGTGTGAAGATGTTTGTGGTCTGGAATTATACACTGGGAAAATTAATCCTCTTCAGATTACGTAAAAATGGTGCCAACGTGGATTAGGGGAATGAGAAAGAAAGAAAAAAAAGGAGTCCCCATTTTCCTCCTCTCAAGAAAGTTGAAGCCAATTAGAAGCTGGGTGAATATTGATGGTGCAGAGATGATGGAGGTTACATTGTCCTTCTCAATGGAGAAGATGTCCTCTCGCAAGGGAGATCCTTTTAGATATTTGTAGGCTGCTATTATATTTCTCCTCCATCATCTCCATCATGGGGTCCTTGGTGCTCTCTGAGCCTGGATGTTTTTCTTGCAGACGTTTCATGACCAAACTAAGTAATATCATTAATGATACTGATGAGGGTAGCATTGATGAAGTTACCGAGTTTGGTAATGAAATGCCTGCAAGAAAAACAACAAAGCTTAGAGATCACCAAAGACCCCAGAGTCCTCCTCCTTCGTCCTCCTTCTCCCTGGCAAATCCCTCTCCCTTCTAGCATTGATGATGTTTCCTAGTTGGGTCATGAAACATCTGCAAGAAAATCGCCAAGCTCAGAGAGAATCAAGGACCCCTCAGTCCTTTTCTCCTCCTCCTCCTCCTCCTCCTCCTCCTCCTCCTCGTTCCCCCCTGCACAAACCCTACTCTCTTGAAGTACTGATGATGTTCCCTAGTTGGGTCATGAAACATCTGCAAGAAAACCACCCAGCGCAGAGAGGACCAAGGACGCCATGGTTCAACCCAAGCTACAAACATTCTCTTCTATCAGTAGCATCTGCACCCTTCACCATTCTCGAGGGACTTGGCTTCCCAACCCTTTCCCATTTTGATAGCGCTTCTCTGAACCTGCTCCAGATTGTTTACATTTTTTGTAACTATAACTGGACAAAGTCCTCTGAGAACAGTCCAGCCTGTTGCTTGCTCAGATGTCCTGTTGTTGCTGACCCAATAAGACAGGTACCGTTCCTGATCCCTCCCTGCCCCCACGTGCAGAATGGGTTCCATTCCTCAGCAAGGTTGAGTGGTTTTGAAGGCCACAGCCAGATGCCCAAAGGGGGTCCCTGCCATTGACCCTTCTAAAGCAAACAACAGCAAAGAATTGTGGTTCTTCAGTGTGATGTCACATTGTCTGTGGGCTGATTGGCTGGGGACTGAAAGGACAGTTTGTGATGTCACGAGTCCTGGGAGCAGGAGGTGGGACCCGACACTTATTGAGCGATGTAGGATGAAGAAGCTGCTGCTGCTCCTCTGGGCAGTTGATGCGCTCTGTTTAATCTACGATAATGAAGAGGACACTTGCACGTAAGTGAGGGCCACAGCTGGAGGGGGTCACTTCGCAGTCAACATTTGGTTGTCCTGGTGGCCGGAGAGGGAGGGATGGTTGTTGGAAATGGGTAGGGAAAGCAACAGCATGAACGGTGACCTTGAGGTCCTGCTGGGGATTGTTCCAGAAGTGTCCAGATTGCCCTGGGTGGACCCTGGAGGAGGAGGAGGAGGAGGAGGAGGAGGAGGAGGAGGAAAAGACCTGGTGGCCTCCCATATTTCCTTCTTGCCATTCTTCATTCAGTCTGATAACAGAAAACTTCCTCCTGAAGTTTCTTCTCAGAAGAACATTTGGGTGGAAGAAAATTCTTGGATGAGAAGCGAAACATTTAAAACAAAACAAAACAAGAAAGTCTAGTTGATTTTTGGAAAAAGGACCTTTGGGACAATCATGATCTGGACGATGGAGAATCTCCATAGACACCTTGCAGTCTTAGTTCAATTGCCTTTCCAGTCACATCAATGGGCTGGGTTCATACAACCATTTTGTGTGTGTTTGTCTGTCTCTCTCTGTGTGTGTGTGTGTGTGTGTGTGTATTTGCTGATACTCTACAGGTAGCCCTCAACTTAACACCACAACTGAGCTCAAAATTTCCCTTGCTAAGTGAAACATTTGTTAAGTGAGTTTGCCCCATTTGACCACGTTTCTTGCTACCGTTGTTAAATGAATCACTACAATGATTAAGTTAGTCAAACTATTGTTAAGAGGAACCTGGGTTCCCCCTGGACTTTGCTTGTCATAAGTCACAAGTCCCTTTTTTCAGTAGTGACCTTGAACAGTCACTAAACGAAGTGTTGTAAGTTGAGGACTGCCTGTACACAACCTTATATTTGTCTATGTGTGTATAATGTGTTTTGTTAGTCTTGTACACCAGTGATTGCAGGACCTCAGGGGAGGCCGTAGCTCAATCAATCGCCCCCCTCTCTTTTCGCAGGAGGGTGTGTGGCAGCCGGCCACTAGCCATGAGCCACGGCATGCTGCGGATTGTGGGCGGGGTCGATTCCCTGCCAGGAACATGGCCCTGGGCAGTCAGCTTCCAGTTCCCGACCCGGCAGGGATTCCGCCATTTCTGTGCCGGCTCCTTGATCAATTCTCGCTGGGTTATTTCGACGGCCCAGTGCTTCCTCATTCTCAAGTGAGCAAAACAAAAAACAACAAATAGCAGAATGTCCCAAGATCAGAAATGGGAACCAGTGAATCTCTAGGTCAGGGGTCTTCAAACTTGGCCCTTTTATGACTTGTAGACTTCAACTCCCAGAGTTCCTCAGCCAGGCATGCTGGCTGAGGAATTCTGGGAGTTGAAGTCCACAAGCAGGGGTCTTCCAACTTGGCCCTTTTATGACTTGTGGACTTCAACTCCCAGAATTCCTCAGCCAGGCACGCGTTGAAGTCCACAAGTCATAAAAGGGCCAAGTTGGAAGACCCCTGCTCTAGGCCGTTGTTTCTCAATTGTAGCACCTTCAAGATATGTGGACTTCAATTCCAAGAATTCCCCAGCTAGCCACACTGGCTGGGAAGTCCATGTTTCTTCAGGTTGCCGAGTTGAGAAGCTTCTGCTTCAGAAGTTGTCATACTAGCTGGGGATCCCACAGGTGCTTTTTCACGAGGCAACTGGCCTTCCTTTTTTCTTTCCGAAGACGTTTCGGTTCTCATCCAAGAAGCTTCTTCAGCTCTGACTGGATGGTGGGGAATGGAGCTGAAGAAGCTTTTGGAGGAGAAGCAAAACGTCTTCAGAGAGAAAAAAGGAAGTCCAGTTTCCTTGTGAAAAAGCACCTGTGGGACAACCGTGACCTGGATGACTGAGAACCTCCGTAGACATACTAGCTGGGGAATTCTGGGAGTTGAAGTCCATGCATCTTCTGATTGCCATGGTTGAGAAGCTTCTTGTTGAGAAGCTGTCATACTGGGGGGGGGAGGGGAAAGAGTTGATGGCTCTTTTTATCTCTTGGATTTAATTTGCACCTTCTTGGCTTTGCCAACTTCCAGACTGGCCCAGTTGACCTTTAAGAGAAATTGTACTGTGTCAACCATCTTATCAAGGAGAGATCCAATCTCTTTCCAATTGTCTGCGAGACATGAGCTCTCCATAACACTGGATCTCTGGATGCCACCACTCCACGTTACTTCAGCACTAGAAGCGTGGTTATCAAGCTTGATCTCTGGATGCCACCATTTTAAGTATTCAGCACTAGAAGCATGGTTATTGTAGTCCGGCCACCTCTAGAAAGTTGCACGCTTCCAGCTGCAATCTAGATTCCACTCAAAATGTCTTAAGGCAGGGGTAGTCAACCTTGGCTCTTTTATGACTCGTGGACTTCAACTCCCAGAATTCCTGAGCCAGCTAAGCTGGCTCAGGAATTCTGGAAATTGAAGTCCACGAGTCATAAAAGAGCCAAGGTTGACTACCCCTGTCTTAAGGGGTCTCCCCAAAAGGAAGAAGTGTAGAAACATGCAAATTTCTAGAGCAAAGAAACCCACAGAAGTCTGGAAATATCTCCAGAAGATCCCATTTCCAGTTAGAACATAGAATAATACAGCTGGAAGAGACATTGGAGGTCTTCTAGCAGATGTCTTTTCACGGTGTCCTCTTTGGCCTTTCAGCCTAGACTCATCATCATTTGCTTGATCTGCTGGGGGGAGGTGTTTGAGACTCTTTGATTTCTCTTGAGTCTGGGGGCTTTCTTGCACTTGTCGCCCACTCCCCTCAGCATAAGAAATAATCTTAGGAAGAAGACTTCCTTCAGGGCTCCTTTCGTCCAGCAGGTAATGAATGAGAGGTGACATGACCCCCATGCCAGGTAGATGTTTGCTGTTTTCCTCGGATAAGGAGGAAGGATCCGTTCTTTTAGCTGAGCCCCAAATTCTCCACTGTTCCTCTTACTTCCCCTTTGGCACCCCAAGTCCCTAAACTGCAAGGGCTCGTGTGGGAATTGAGGTCAGGATCCTGGCCATTGCCTTCCCGTTCCAAGACATCAATGGACCTCTTAAAAGTTGACCTCGTCTTATGTAACGTGATCTCCTGTCTCCCCTTTTACCCAGGTACCTTAAGGTGGAGTACTTCAGACTGCAGATTGGGGCAACCCAGCGCTCCAAACCTGGGCCAGATGCCCAGAACCGGGTCATCAAGAGGCTGGTCAACCATGCTCGCTATGACCGCGACAATCACTTGAATAACATTGCCTTGGTAGAAATGGACAAACCCGTAATTTGCAACGATTATGTCCAGCCCGCCTGCTTGCCGGAGGGGGACCTGGACCTAGATTCGCTCACCCACTGCTACATCTGTGGCTGGGGCATCACGATCATGGAGAGTGAGAGCCCCCAAAATTAAATAAACCAATAATAATCCCCACCCCACCCCCATCCCTATCCTCATGAAAATTGGGGGCTCTGGGCACCCTCTGGGTTCAGTTCCCCAACACATCATCAAGTTTGGAGAAAAGTCTGAGAGATACCTGACCGTTGGTCAGGAGATCTTGAAGGCATCACACTATAGTTTTAGGAAGTACAGAAACAATGTGGTGCTGTGGGTCCTAGGCTGGGCACGGGAATATCGGAAGGGAAGCAGGAACAGGAAAAATGGGTCCTCTGCATCCCTTAAGGAAATAGCATCCTTGGTCTAGACCAGGGTTAGGCAACCTTGGCTCTTTTATGACTCGTGGACTTCAACTCCCAGAATTCCTGAGCCAGCTGTGCTGGCTCAGGAATTCTGGGAGTTGAGGTCCACGAGTCATAAAAGAGCCAAGGTTGCCTAACCCTGGTCTAGTGAGTGCAGGAAGGAGAACATTGTCCTACAGTTGACCCAGAGTTTGGCCACTCCTGTCCTCAGGAACCTTTACTTGCATCTCCTTAAAGATATGCCTTTGTTCATATCTTTATATCAGGTTCTGCGATTGGTGGAAGCTGAACTAGAGAGCCGGGTGAGCCAAAAAATAATATTTTAAAGAAACGCTTCTCTTGTAGAGATAGAGATGAGATGAGAATGTTTCAACACATTCTTTTGAAGGACAGGACTGGACACCACGTCCCTCTGGCTGCACTCCCAAGTTGTCCAAAACAGTTTTAAAAGTTAGTGGTGCCATTCACAACCACGTTCTAAACTTAGAAATAGAATCCAGAGTCTGGGAGGGACCTCGGAGGTCTTCTAGTCCAGCCCCCTACGCAAGGCAGGAGCCCTATACCATCCCTGTCAAATGATTGTGCAGGGTAACTTGGTTAATTTAAACTGGGGAGAGGGTTGGGGAGGGATGTTAGTTTATCGCGTGAATCCAACCTTGTTAGTTTAGGATGCGGTGCATAGTGTGAAGCCAGTAAGTGACTTAATTCAATAACAAGGTCAACGGCATTATGGGAACTTAATCACATTACTAGCAGAGGGACTTTCCAGAGTGGATCTCTGATATTCAGCCCTTCTGTTTGCACGTGAAGCCTGGGGTCAAGAGGTCTGCTGAGGCCAGTCTCTGGTCAGGAACTGGATACCGGTGGGTTGATTCAACCTTCTCTTCTGCTCACAGGGGGAGCCAAATATTCGGACATCCTACAAGAGGCCGAAGTGTCGCTGGTGGCCAGAAGTGAGTGCAACAGCTCTGAACAGTATTCGACCCTCATAAGAGAGGAACACCTGTGTGCCATGTCTGACGATCCCAACAAGGGCAGCTGCCGGGTAAGTGTGCCCAGGGCAGAGGCCTCTTTCCCTCGGATCTGGTCTTCAGGGTCACCCTCCTTCTGCAGGATTTGAGAGGTGCCAGAGAGAGAGAAAAACACAAGTAGTCTTCCTTTAAGGACTAATTGCTCAGCAATCACGAGAAATTACAATGATCCTGAGCAAGGACACTGATGCTTTTTTCCAAAAGGCAAGTAGACCTGGGGTTTTTTTTTGTTTGAAAACATTTCACTTCTCATCTAAGAAGCTTCTTCAATTCTAACTTCAGTTCTTAGTTCTTCCCCTAGAACGGAAGAAGCTTCTTGGATGAGAAGCAAAACATTTTCAAACAAAAACCAAGAATGTCCTGTTGCCTTTTGGAAAAAAGCATCTCTGGGACAACCGTGACCTGGACATTTGAGAATTTCCATAGACCAGAGGTCCCCTGACCTTTTGGGCACCAGGGACCGGTTCCCTGGGAGAAATGTTTTTCTGTGGACTAGAGGGTGTGTGGTTTTGTGTGTTGCCTGCATCCCACGGATGGGGCTTTGCTTGTTTGTGCAGACCGGATGCTGGCATGCTGTGGCCCGGTACCGGTCCATAGACCGGGGCTTGGGGACCCCTGCCATAGACAACAAGGGGACTTACGACTGGTCCTCGTGGCTGCGGCCCTCATAGTATCCCTGGGATTGTGTGCTTGGCAACTGACTCCCAGCTGCACCATCCCATGGTCATGTGGCCACTATTTGCAAACTTCACTGCTGACGTCTGATCACAAAGTCAAGGAGGAAGCTGGCAGGAGGTCAGAAATGGGGATCACAGCAAAGCGGTCAGTTTAGCCATCTCTGCTAACTCCATCAACTTTGGCAGCCATTCATCCATTGTGGGGATTGTTGTTGTTGTTGTTGTTAGTTGTGAAGTCATGTCCGACCCATCGCGACTTCTGGAGGACAAGGACAAGGTTCCTCCAGGCCTTCCTGTCCTCTACCATCTTCTGGAGTCCATTTAAGCTCACGTCTGCTGCTTCAGTGACTCCATCCAGCCACCTCCTTCTCTGTCGTCCCCTCCTTCTCTTGCCCTCCATCTTTGCCAGCATCAGGCTCTTCTCCAGTGAGTCCTTCCTTCTCATGAGGTGGCCAAAGGACTTGAGTTTCCACTTCAGGATCTGGCCTTCTAAAGAGCAGTCGGGGTTGATCTCCTCTAGGACTGACCGGTTGGATCACCTTGCAGTCCAGGGGACTCACAGGAGTCTTCTCCAGCACCATCATTCAAAGGACTCCGTTCTTTTGTGGGATTACTAAGGATTTATAAAAGGGCATAAAAGTGATTGCTGAGTCTTCTGCCGTTGCACGTCCATGGATGGTGATGCTGAGCTTTCTGGTTATGTCTCCTCTCCCTCTCCCTCTTCCTGCAGGGTGACGGCGGTGGACCCCTGATGTGCAGGACGCCCCACACCGAGCGCTACTGGCTGATCGGCCTCAACAGCTGGGGCACCGGCTGCTCCAGTGGCAAATCCCCCGGAGTCTTCACTTCCACCCAGTCCTTCCTCACCTGGATCAAGGACATCCTGGCGAACCCCCCCGCCTCTGGCCTCTCTCCTCCATTCAGACCAACCACGCCCCGCACCCCCACCCCTCCGCCCCCAAGCCGGTTCACGGGAGTGTATTATCTCGACCCCATTTACAAAAAGGTCAACGGGATGCTAGTTGGGTACTTCCCAGAGGCGAACACGCATAGCCTTCCGACGCGCAAGTGGAGACCGCCCGTGAAACGTACCACCTGGCCTTGGTACACAGGAACCCCGAGGACATTCTCACCTTTCACTTTCTTCCCTCAGAACACTCCACGGTGGCCAACCCCCACCACGGCCTTCCTAGGCTGGGGCAAGGGACCTAGCATAATTTATAGGCTGCCCCGGAAAAAGTACACAGCCGCTCCGTACACCACGCGTTTTCGGTGGCCTCAGGCTCAATACTGGAATAGGCACCCTCTTTAAGGAAACCGGGGACTTCCATCCCATCATGGCCCAGATAAAGCATCCACGACCAGGCTCTTTCTGGGGTAATCCCTACCACCCAGCTCCTGAACTCCTGCGTCCTACTTTTCATTTGCCCCATATTTTTTTTATCATTTATCAGATTTCTGTAGCCACTTTTATAAACACACCATTTGAAATCGAGTTGGCCCCAAGCTCCACACGCCGGCTAAATTTCGGACAGCTTAGGAACACGACTACCAACTTTCTTCCTAAACCCACCAGAGAAGCTTCTCGGGAAACCTTATTTCAGACTAGGGTGCAAACGGCCGGTTCCGGGGACCAGGAGCCAATGTCCTGGCAGACAGCCTGAAGCCCGTTTCTGGAAGGAGAAGAGCTTCATCCGAGCCCCCACGGCTTCACACCGTCACCTTGGTCGGCTGAACCCCAATGAAGTCTGGCAGCTGCTCTCCTGTAGAAACACACCCCAAATAAAATGTTTCCTTCCAGAAATGTGTCTTATTTATTTCATGGGACGGTTCTAAGACGTTTCACCAGGCACGAGCAATATCTATCGTTGTGCAGCTGGGATTGAAGAGTAGTTGTCCACCATGTCTAGAGATTCCAGATATCAACTGAGAAAGAAAACCGGAAGAGTATTTGCATGTGATTTTTGGGGCAAAAGAGCTTAATTTTTAAAAATGGTGTTAACAGAAGGACCAGTTATGAATACTGTTTAAAGATCGGAGAAATGCCAGCCACAGCCCTGTTTTCCTAGGGCAGGGGTAGGCAACCTTGGCTCTTTTATGACTCGTGGACTTCAACTCCCAGAATTCCTGAGCCAGCCATGGTGAGGGGAAAGGGAGAGGTTTCCAAGCTGAGCCATGCTGGCTCAGGAATTCTGGGAGTTGAAGTCCACGAGTCATAAAAGAGCCAAGGTTGCCTACCCCTGGGCCAGGGGAACACTATCCTTCAGCACATTCTACCTCGTGGGATTGTCGTCACAAGGATAAATGTGACTCATCGAATAGCCCAAAGCACATATTCCAGTAGAGAGAAGTTCCCATAGGATGGATTCCAGCTCAAGTCCAAAAGCTTGGAAGCGTAGACCTCTTGTCCTGTTGATTGATCCAGAATGGATCCTGTAATATTATCCTGGGACACACATATTTGCCTTCGTTCATCCCTCCATCTTTTCTGTCCTGCGGTCCCTGGACCCAGGAAGGCCCCCAGACAGAGGACCAGGAATGATGGGTGCTTCTCAGGAGGACCTCCCAAAATGCAGACCAGATCCCGGCTAGCCACTCCTCCAATGATGCGGCTTAGTCTCCATCATCATCTGGGCCAGATGTGCCAAGGCATTTGGAAGGGGACAAACGCTGCTTGGAGCTGGCACATTCTGTATGAGGTCATACTGCCTGGGTGCTGATTGGCTGCAACTGGGCTCCGTGCACTTGTGACATCACGGCCGCTGGGAGAATGAGGGAATCAGAGGAGCATCTGGAGCCATCAAGAGGATGAGATGCATCCTCCTTCCACTCCAGATCCTGGCTTCTGTCTGGCCCACTCACACCATAGTTGATACTTGCGAGTAAGTAAGTGAGAAGGAGGAAAAAGGAGGATGGGCCCGATCCAGAAAGGGTTCCAAGAGGCAACCCTTGGAACGAGGTTCCCAAGGAGGCTATGTGCTCGGGAGAAGAAAGGAGGGCGTGTGGGTGAGAGGCCAAACACCATCTTGGCTAGCATAGCTAGGATTATAGAGCTGTGTGGTGGCGCAGTGGTTTGAATGCAGGACTGCAGGCTAATTCTGCTGGCTGCCCACTGCCAGCAGTTCAGCAGTTCGATCCTGACCGGCTAAAAGGTCGACTCAGCCATCCGTCCTTCCGAGGTCAGTAAAATGAGGACCTAGATTGTTGGGGGCAAAAGGCTGACTCTGTAAACTGCTTAGAGAGGGGCTGTAAAGCACTGTGAAGCAGTATATAAGTCTACGTGCTATTGCTATTAGCTGCAGAGAGGGGGCACATGGGCTGACGGTCACCGTCCTTGCTGCTAGTCAGGAATCAATGCTTGTTTCTCTCTCCAGTGTTTGCGGAAGACACCCCTTAGTGCCAGGACATGGCCGAAGTGAGCAGGTGGTGGGCGGAGCCGATGCCGAGGCTGGGGCGTGGCCATGGGTGGTCAGCTTGCAACTCCCCACGATAACAGGACACAAGCACAGCTGCGGAGGCTCCCTCGTGTCAGGCCGGTGGATTCTCACTGCGGCCCACTGCTTCTTGAACAAAAGGTGAGACTGTCCCACTTGGTGGCAGCAAGCATGGTGACAGGGTAGCCGTTTTCTAGTGTTTGAGGGGCTGCCACAGAGAAAAGGGGGGACAATCGACAAAGACAGGAAAGGAGGGAGCCAGACACCCCCAGTGAAGAGGTGGGATCTTATCTCGGTCCATTAACCACCTCCGGAATGACAGGTCCCTGTTTGGGCCCTACGCCAGTGGGCAGAGCTGGGTCCTCAGGCCTTTTCGGAAAGCCAAAACGGTGGGTGTGGATCTTACCTTGGGGGACACCTTAAGAGACAGTGATCGGCTCAAAAATACCCAGTTGGATTTCATGGCTAAGGCGGGACTAGAACTCACAGTCCCCTGGTAATTGGCCTAAAGTCACCTAGCCAGCTGGTGGGATTCAGCCAGTTTGCACCAGTTTGGCAGAACCGGGAACTAATTTTTTGTTGCCCAGGCCCAGAATGGACTTCCGGAAGCGGCATCCACACAGAGAACCGGTTGTTCACCTGTTTGAATCCCACCACTGGCCAAAGCTGTTGGTTGTCTATGGAGATTCTCAGTCCTCCAGGTCCTGTTTGTCCCAAAGGTGCTTTTGCAAAAGGCAACTAGACTTTCTTGTTTTTCCTTGAAGGCGCTTCACTTCTCATCCAAAAGCTTCTTCAGTTCTGACTGAATGGTGGAGGATAGAAGGATTTATATTCCTTGCAGTCCTCTTGCAGTCACCAAGGGGATCCCACACTCATTTGCACTATTCAGGTGATGCTTAGGGCACCGATAAACCTCCAGGTGGCCTCAACAGCTCTCAGAAAGAGTACTAACAACCAGATGACTACTGTAAGGAATTCTCCACCATTCAGTCAGAACTGAAGAAGCTTCTTGGATGAGAAGCGAAATGTCTTCAGGGAAAAACAAGGAAGTCCGGTTGCCTTTGGGAAAAGCACCTTCATGGTTATTGGTGTGGTGGAAAGGGCTGACCCACTGTCTCTCTCGCCAGGGACCTTCCGCACTGGCGTGCAGTGATCGGCGCATGGAAGCTTTCTTCGCTGGGCTCCGAGGTCCACGTGCGCTACATCAAGCGAATAGTGATCCACGAGGACTACCAGAGGACCACGGAGACCAGTGACATTGCTCTGATGGAGCTGGACCAGCCCGTGAAGTGCAGCAACTACATCCAACCGGCTTGCTTGCCTGACATGACCGTCACCATCTCTCTCCTAAACCACTGCTACATCAGCGGCTGGGGCATCCTAGGAAAAACAGGTGAGATCCTAAGGCTGCCCTCTGTGCCCCCCAAGGCCCGGCCACCTCTCCATGCCTCAGGAGCCCCACCTGGAACTCCTCTAGAAGTTTGAGAGGGAGTGTTGTCTACACCCACAACGTGGCTGCCATGGGAGACTTCCCGGGTGCCTAAATAGCCGTGACAGTGAGCGCGGACAGAAGGCACACTCAGCCCTCCTCACACACAGACACGCTTCCTTGGACCCCAGACGCTGCAGGCCTAGTAGATCCTTGTGGAGCAAAAATGCATTCCTGAAAATAAGTGTAATGCAATTTATTTATTTGCAGTTTGCCAGCTTCTTATGCATCATCATAACTGTCACCAGCACCACCAGCACTATCAACGTTTAATGCTTGGAACCACTTTGAGTTCTCCCAGTCCTTCTTCTCTTCTCTTCTCTTCTCTTCTCTTCTCTTCTCTTCTCTTCTCTTCTCTTCTCTTCTCTTCTCTTCTCTTCTCCCATCTCCCCCTCTCCCCTCTTCTCTCCCTCCCCTCCCCTTCTCTCCCCTCCCCTCCCTCCCTCCCCTCTCCTCCCTCCCCTCTCCTCTCCTCCATTCTTCTTCTTTCCTTTCTTCTCCTCTCCCTTCCCCCCATCAGGGCTACTTAGGACAGCCTGGGGGATGCTGGGCCTTAAACTTCCCAGAGGTCACCGCCAAGGCCCTGCTGCTCTCACCCAGAAGGCCCTTGCCTGAAAGCCCCAAAGCACCCTGGGAGGAAGGGAAAGTGGGCCTGCTAAGTCTCCTAAACAGCTGCCTTTCCTTTTAGCAGCCAGGGAGGTGTCTGACACCATGCACGAAGTGAGGGTCAACCGCTTCTCTGTGGCTCAGTGCAACAGCAGCAGCTGGTACAACGGGGCCATTGAGGAACACACCCTCTGTGCAGGTTATGAGGAAGGAGGAGCTGATATCTGCCAGGTAAACCCCCCTGTGGGAGACCCACTTGGTGGACCTTGAAATCCAGCGCCCCATCCGCTAGGCATGTGGTGCCCCAAAATGATGCCTGGGAATGCGTTGTACCCCCTTCCCTTACACTGCCCTTCTGGGTTCAAGGTTTAGTCCTGGAAGGCTGTGGGTTCATCCCAGTTGAAACTCCAATACGGGGCACCAGGTTGAAGAAGGCACAAGGTCCTCTGAAAGCAGGACTCAACCATGATCTACATATCTACGAAGATGCTCCATCATTTGGGTCCTGCTTGTCCCAAAGGTGCTTTTTTTCCAGAAGGCCACTGGACTTGCTGTTGTAACTTTGAATGGCCACTAAGGGAACTGTTGTAAGTCAAGGACTACTTGTATTATGAGCTACCTCTTTCACGTCCATCCAAAGGCTGCATCTTTCATCCCCTTGAGGCCCAGGGAGACGGTGACCATCAGGCTCTCCCTATGCTTCCTCCTTCGGTGGTATCCTGCCAACCCTCAGCCCTCCTTCTCCCTGTGTTTTTGTTCCAGGGAGACAGTGGTGGCCCCCTCATGTGCCAGGAAGACGGCTCTCAACCGTTCTGGATCATTGGAATCACCAGCTGGGGCCAGGGCTGTGGGAAAGCACACAAGCCGGGGGTCTATACCGACACCCAACACTTCTACCCGTGGATAAAGCAGTTGGCGGGCCCGATGCCTCAGCCCCCGCCTACGCCCATGCCCATGCCCACCATCAAGGTTCCAGTCCAGAGTGAGTCGACTCCTAACCCAACCTCTTCCCCAATCAGCTCCCTTTCAACTCCTGAAGCCACCCAAACCCCAGCTGGCCCCCCAACTCTGTTGCAAACCACTTCCCAAGAAAAGCCTTTGGTTTTTTTCTGGCCTCCAACCACTGCACAGCCTCTACCTCAGCCTAAAGCTCAACCTATGTCCCAGTCCACCTCTGGAGTCCCGTCTAAGCCCACAACCCAACTTCATGCCGAATCTCCAAACTCATTAGAAATTGAAGTCCTATATCAACCACCCCGGGCTTCATCTTCACCTCATGCTAAGCCTTCATCTTCTTCTCCAACTCACACAACCTCCCAGGTCCCGCCACCTTCATCTTCACCTCATGCCAAAGTCCTGCCTGAATCCACAATCCAACCCAAGGCCACCCATCTGCTTAAAATCGAAATCATATCTGAGCCAGTATCCAAGTCTCCACCTCACCCTCCATCTCCATCAAAGGCGAAAGTCACATCTCTACTTGCATCTATAATTCAATCTGCACTGCAAACTTCACTTCAACCTTCATCTCCAACTTCACCCAAGGCTGAAATCTCAAGTCAGATGACATCCCAGGTCCTGTCACCTTCATCTTCACCTCATGCCAAAGTCCTGCCTGAATCCACAGCTCAACCCAACACCATTCCTCTGCTTGAAATCGAAATCGTATCTGAGCCGGTATCCAAGTCTCCACCTCAGCCTCCATCTCCATCAAAGGCGAAAGTCACATCTCCACTTGCATCTATAATTCAATCCGCTCTCCAAACCTCACCTCAACCTTCATCTCCAAGTTCACCCAAGGCTGAAATCTCAAGTCAGACGACATCCCAGGTCCTGTCACCTTCATCTTCACCTCATGCCAAAGTCCTGCCTGAATCCACAGCTCAACCCAACACCATTCCTCTGCTTGAAATCGAAATCGTATCTGAGCCGGTATCCAAGTCTCCACCTCAGCCTCCATCTCCATCAAAGGCGAAAGTCATATCTCCACTTGCATCTATAATTCAATCCGCTCTCCAAACCTCATCTCAACCTTCATCTCCAAGTTCACCCAAGACTGAAATCCCAAGTCAGACAACATCCCAGGTCCTGTTACCAAGTCACACAACATCCCAGGTCCTGTCACCAAGTCACACAACATCCCAGGTCCTGTCACCTTCATCTTCCCCTCATGCCAAAGTCCTGCCTGAATCCACAGCTCAACCCAACACCATTCCTCTGCTTGAAATTGAAATCGTATCTGAGCCGGTATCCAAGTCTCCACCTCAGCCTCCATCTCCATTGAAGACTGAAGGCACATCTCCACTCGCATCTATAACTCAATCTGCTCTCCAAACCTCACCTGAACACAAAACCCAACCTCTTCCCAAGCCTGAAGTTCCAACAGAGGTTGGCTCCACATCTCAAACTGAATCCCAACCTTCTCCTAAAACAAAACCAGAACATGAAGCTCCCCATCAGTCTACAACTACACCTCAGCCTACATCCATAACTCCACCTCAACCGTCTCCTCAGACTGAACCAGAACGTGAAGCTGCAACTCAGCCTGTGACTATAAATCAATCTACATCAGAAGCCCCAACTTGGTCTGAGACCACGTCTGAACCAGAATCTGAAACCACAGCTCATGTGGTCATCGTACCTCAATCTACATCGGAAGCCCCAACTCAGTCTGAGACCCAATCTTCTCATCAAACCACGTCTGAACCAAAATCTGAAACGCCAGCTCAGGTGGTCATCGTATTTCATACAACGGAAGCCCCAACTCAGTCTGAGCCCCAAATTTCCCTTCAAACAGAACCGAAAACGGAACCTGAAGTTCCCCTTGAATCCACAACACTCCATCCGCCACCTGCAACTTCACCACCCACATCTCAGTCCTCACCAGAAACTACGCCTCAACCCGAAACTTCAAGCCAACCTCACTTCCCCCAGACCCCATCCCAGATTAACAAGGGGCAGGAAGTCCTGCCCCTCATTGAAATCTCCCACACGGACAACACCGTGTTTAGGTTCTTGAGGGTGATTCGGAAGTTCTTGCACATCATTAAGAAGGAGAAAAACGCCGTGTGGTTCTGGCCCGATTTGTCAAACCTGAAACTCATCAAGGACGCGGATCTGGCTTCTGTCGAGGAGGAGTTGGAGAGCCTAGCCGAGGATGACGAGTCCTGGTGAACTGGAAGGAGACCCAGCATGCCTTTGGCCCACAGGTGTGCCACCAAAGTTGTGAACTCTCGGCAATGCCAGCGACATCCTTCGGGGAGCTGTGGCAGCACACTTATCAAAACCAGAAAGTTTTGTTCAGGGCTCTGCTAATCTCACGTGCACTGCGTCTTTGGGGCGATTTTACACAGCTCAGGATGGTGAGCTGAGCTCCATCCACGCCTGGTGCTTCTGAAGCAGGAGTGTGGTGACCACAGGCAGGGCAAGACCTGCAGGCTGCACGAAAACGGGTGACCCGAGGCCCCTGCATTTAATCTTTCCCTGGGACCTCAGCACCGTCTGGAGAAGGCCAAGTATTGGGTTGCGTAAATATTTTGTTGTGCATACAAGCAACCCTTAACACGAAGACCAACTTCTACAAAGGCTAAGAATTGGAATCTATATACATGTAAGTTTAAATCCTGTTTCCCCCCCCTCCCCAGCTTTTCTTTGTGACAGATGTTTGGCAGTGTGTTTCTTATTGTTTACAAAATGTAAATATCCAATGTGTTTGCAAAAAAATATCTGTTCTGGTCCCAGGCTCTTTCATTTTCCTTGTTGCACTTCCTGTATTTTATGTCTCTAAACCGATCTTTCTTAATGGGGGAACATTTGTTGCCAAGTCAGCTGTAAAAGTTGTTCAGTTCTGCACACTTGATCACCGGCTGTTGGGTCACCGTTGCAGATGTAGAGCTCCACGCAAGTTTAGGCCACCCAACAGCAGTGCAGCATCATGAAGGTGTCCTCACCTTGCCTGATGGCTCTGTTGTGATGGAAGGTCCCACACATCTTGTACAACTTCCCAGCTCAGGTCTTTGAAGCATGGAAGGATCGGCCAAGTGGACCCCACTGAGTTAGTCCAGTTCTCTGCGGTCACTTCCACTATTCCATCTGCCCATTAACAACCATCTGAAGACCACTGAGATGGCAGTGCTTGTGCCCAGCATTCACAGCCAACTATTGGTGGGCTGTGCAATCAACCCCGTGGTCAACCCTACAGCTGGCACCTTTCTCTGCAGCCATATGCTTCCTGGCACTTCGTTCGTCGGTAGGTGTGCCATCTTCAGATCCAGCAGTTTCACCCTTGCCAAGTGTCCGTTCTTTCACTTTGGTCAAGCTGACCAAGTCTGCCTTTGGGTGAAGATCAGAGGTGGGCCTTCTCCCCTTCAGATCTTCACCCAAAGGCAGACTTCGTCAGCTTGACCAAACTGAAAGGGTGAAACTGCTGGATCTGAAGATGGCACACACCTACCGATGGAGGGCCAGTAAGCATCAATCTTCTCCATCTCTGGGGCCAGGTGTTGCTTGGGCTGGGGGTGGGAAAGCTTCACCTTAAGGTTGTCTTCTCAATAAAGACCACTTACCCATGCTAGTTACTGTTGTGGGTCCTTTACTGCCACACAATGTCCCTCATTCCAAAAAAGTGAAGAACCCTTTGCTCATCCTTCCTTGTTGGTGCCTGCTAGGCTCACGAATTTCCCAATTATCAGTCATCACAAATAAAACGGTGGCCATTTTAGCACATTATGGCTGACCACGACGTTTTTCTCCAGCTCATGGTCGGTCTCTGTGAAACCCAGAGAAGTGGGGACCAGCCATTGGAGGACAAGAAAATCGTGTCAGAATTCCTAGAGAAGGCTTGCTTGTAGAGACCCTCTCTAGGACTTTGGCTTGGAACTTACTGTAACTTTATGGTAAATAACTTGGTCAACACTGTGGATTGGCGGTAGTCCTCGCCTCAAAGTGAGTGATCCAAGCTAACCCTGTCTGTTAAGTGGATCAGTTGTCTGAAGAGATCCACATAACCCTGACCTCTCTGTGACCTAATCATGTGAGCAAACAGGGCTGATGGGACACATCAAAGCCCATTGTGCATTATGACCATTTTTCAGGCTTATGACCGCGGAAGCATCCCCGTGGTCACGTGATCAAAACTCTGACGCTTGGCAGCTTGTTCACATTTATGACGGTTGCAGTGTGTTGAGGTCAGGTGATCACTTTCTTGCAATCTTCTGACAAGCAAAGTCAATGGGGGAAGCCAGAATCGCTTAACAACCATGTTACTAACTGAACTGCAGTGATCCACTTAACAACTGTGGCAAGAAAGATCGTAAAATGGGGCACACCTCACATAACAAATTTCACCCTTAGCAACGTAAATTTTGGGCTCAACTGCGGTTGTCGAGGACTACCTGTATTCAAAGAGCTTTGGGTACGTATTCTTTATCTGTTGTGGAGACCAGGGGTAGGCACCCTTGGCTCTTTTATGACTCGTGGACTTCAACTCCCAGAATTCCTGGCTGGCTGGGGCAGGGGTAGGCAACCTGGGCTCTTTTATGACTCGTGGACTTCAACTCCCAGAATTCCTGGCTGGCTGGGGCAGGGGTAGGCACCCTTGGCTCTTTTATGACTCGTGGACTTCAACTCCCAGAATTCCTGGCTGGCTGGGGCAGGGGTAGGCAACCTGGGCTCTTTTATGACTCGTGGACTTCAACTCCCAGAATTCCTGAGCCAGCTCTGCTGGCTCAGGAATTCTGGGAGTTGAAGTCCACGAGTGGCTGGCACCGAAGGCCCAACCCAGAGCATTCGTTGCTCGCTCAGAATGCAACACAACCTGAAGGTGCCACACAATTGGGTCCTCTTTGCTCTCTCAGAGAAGCTATCAGGCTCAACTCTGGCTTCAAGACTTCCAAAATTTATTTCTCCGGCTGGAATTTTTCCAACAACAACAATATAGGCTAAGGGTCCTCTAGAAGTGAAACGGGGCATAGAGAAGCCCGAGGTCTACCAGCCCCAGCAGCCCCTGTTCTCTGGGGTGGAAACCTGGTCACTCCGCCGCCGTCTCCCAGGGCAGCAGAGCCCATCTCCACCTGGGTGCCTTCCCTCGGAGGCCCCTGGCTGCCTCCACTGAGCAGGTGGAGCTGCCCGTGGTCTCTGTGCCAGTGGCGGCCCCAGTTACTCGTTCCCAGGGCTCAGGTGGACCCAGGAAGGCTCCCCTTGACTGGTCTCCTCTGTGGGGGAGTCCTCCTCCTTCGTCTCCAGGTCAAAGTTCTGCAGGGAAAGCAAGAGAGAGAATCAACACAGGTGTTCCACACCTGGACTCTTCCAGGGCAGCAGCGGGATTGCGGCAAGAGAGGGCTTCCAGGTGGATGGATGGATGGATGGAAGGAAGGAGGGAAGGAAGGGAGGGAGGGAGGGAGGAAAAGGAAGGAAAGGAGGGAAGGAACAAAGAAGGAAAGAAGAAAGGAGAGGGAAAGGAAGAGTAAGAAAAAAGGAGGAAGAGAAGAAAAGAAAGGGGGAAGGAGGGAAGAAAAAGGGAGGAAGGGAAGGAAAGAAAGAGGAAGGAAAGGAGGAGACAGGGAAGGAGAGATAGAGAGGAAGGAGGCAGGCAGGCAGGCAAGAGGGAGGGAGAAGGAAAAGAAAGAAAGAGGGAGGCAGAGAGGGAGGGAAAGAAAGAGGGAGGCAGGGATGGAGGGAGGGAGGAAGGGAGGAAAGAGGGAGGGCAGGAAGGGAGGGGCTACCCCACCTGAGAAAAACGGGTCAGGGAGAAGAAGCCTTTTGACTGCCAGGCTCACGAAGGACCCAACTGCAGCTTCGTGTCATGGTGGTTGCCACCAAAAACGGCCCCTCCTGCATCCAGAGGCTCCCTGACTGCCCCCCTGGCCAAAGACTGAACTCCCTTTGGAGCCCCCAGCAGCCGCCCCTCGCGCCCGCCCCCTGCTCTTACGTCCAGCTCCTTTAGGACTTCGTCCATGAAGTCCTCCGAGTTCTGCTTGTAGGCCACGGCCAGCTTGATGGCATCAGTGAAGAGCTGCGGAGGGGGAAGGCAGAGGGTCAGTTGGGGGAAGGGGATGAGGCTGGGCTCCTCCGTACCCACCTCCCCTGTCCGGCCGGTGCCCTGCCTTGACCGGGAACCCAAGCCTTCCCCCCCCCTCACCTTCACCACGTTGGTGCCGTCTGCTGCAGAGACGAAGTAGAGAGGCAGGTTGAGCTTCTTGGCAAAGTTGAAGCTCTTCTGGGTCGCCTTCAGGTCGGCTAGAAACACGGGAGAGAATCGGCTGACCTCAGAGGCCTTCCAGGAGGGGCCGGGCCTCTCCCACCCGGAAGGAGACCCAGAGGACACGGACCGAGACAACCGAGCACCTACAGGCTCAATTCGGGGACTGAAACAACCCAACCGGTGAGTTTGCAACAAGCACCAAGGAATTGACTGGCCAAGCAGGGCAGGTTCTTACAGGGCAACACAGCTGGGAGGGACCTTGGAGGTCTTCTAGTCCAACCCCCTGCTCAAGCAGGAGACCCTAGACCACTTCAGACAAGTGGCTGTCGCGTCTCTTCTTAAAAACGTTCAGCATTGGAGCACCCACAACTTCTGGAGGCAGGTAGTTCCACTGGTTAATTACCAGAATAACAGAGCTGGAAGGGACCGTGGAGATCTTCTAGTTTTGCCCCCTGCTCAGGCAGGAGACCCTATCTCAGGGGCCCTCAACCTTGGCAACTTTAAGGCTTGCGGTTGATGCAGCTTTAACAGGAAGTTTCCTCGTGACATTCTCCACAACTGACTAAACAGTCTTGGGACAACAGGCGTTGTGTGGACTTAAAAAAACCCGAAGGCCAAAAGATTCCCCCTCGTCCAAAAAGAGGCTGAATCAAGTCTCCTCCCCGGAGGACTTCCCGGAGGTGAAAAGGAGAGGCCCACCATCAATTTTGTTGGCCACCACGATGCAGGGTATCTGGGGCCGGAACTCACGCAGCTCCTTATACCAGTTGGTCAGGTTCTTGTAGGTCAACTTCCTCTGGACGTCAAAGACCTGGAAGGGGGGAAGAGGAAGAGGGCGGCTGATCATGCGCTAATCAGGCCACAACCAGTATCTCAGATCCCGGTGGGAGAGAGACGACAGGTGTAAAGAATCCCAGGAAGAAGCATCTTCTCGACATTGGTAGGCTCGCTCAACATGGTCAGAGACTGGAGGAGTCAGGTGGGGAATTAGTCTGGAATCCTTACGTGGGCACAAAAGGGCAAGTCTCCTATCTGCCATCTCACTCCCGCTTTCGCTTGCCTCAGTGCCAGCCTGCCATAGACTCCGGCGGGGGAACTATTTGGCGGGGGGGCAAGGGGGAAACTCCTTTGTGTCCCACCAGCATCAGGAACACGGCGAGGACAACTGAGTCCCGGAGTCAGAAGAAGGGTGTCAACGCTGCAAATATTGAATATTCTTGCTTTGACAAAGTATGCAGAACTGTCTGGTATTTTTAGAGTTAATGCAGAGGAGAATGAGGGAGGAGGGAAAAGCCCACGAAAGGGAAAGGAAGGGAACCTTTGCCCTTCACACTAACTGGAGAAAGTAAATCATGACAGCAAAATAGGGAGGGGGAATGCTAGCAAAAATAACTGCTCAGTGGGTGGGAACTTCAGATCTTAGCATTCCCTTTCATCATGCCTGTGCTGACATTTTGTCACATAAATAAAAAGACTTTTTAGGATAAAATGCCTGGAAGTTCTTTGAAGTGTTTCATTAGTCGGAACCATGACAAAGGCTCTATATCCCCCTGCAGAGATCCCTCACTCAAGCATTTTGCCTGCTAGGAAAAACCCACTGGCTTTCCCCTGGACAACTGCCGCCCCAAGCCCCATGCGCCAGTTCCTTACCATGATGCAAGCATGGGCCTTGTGATAGTAGGACGGGTGCATGCTCTGGAAACGCTCCTGGCCAGCCGTGTCCCAGAAGTCTGGAAAGCAGGAATTCCACAGCTCACAAAGGACCCACCTAACTCACACAATCTCTCCAGGTCGGTATTTCTCAACCTCGACACCTTGAAGATGGGTGGACTTCAACTCCCAGGATCCCCCAGCCAGCCAGGGGAATTCCGGGAGTGGAAGCCCACCCATCTTCCAACGGCCAAAGTTGAGAAAGACTTCTCTAAGTCAGAAGATCCATCCTATTCGGCCTCCTGCAACTCGGGGTCTTCTGAATGCGGGTGGGCTGTGTGAGGTGGAGAGAGAGATAAATCACGGATCTCCTGCTGAGATCCAACCACAGGAGGACCTTCCAGCCAGCCAGCTTCTCAGCCCCTCCCATGCTTTGTTCTCAATGGGCAACTTCCAAGCCCCGGACAGGCGTGTTCATCAGAACAGAGTCCCACCCAATGAGACCAGGGACAGGACTCCACGCCGTGGCCTCCACCAAGGCGTCCACCAGGCCCTTACCCACAAGGACCGTCTTGCCGTCCACGGTGGCCGTGTGCTTGTAGAGGGTCAGGGCGAAGGTCGAGAGCTGCTGTGGCTTGCTGTGGGCCGGGTCAAGGAAAGGAGGCGGCGAACCAGGGTGGTCTTCAGGAAGGAGGAAGCCATGTAGAGGGTCCTCAGAAGAGGCAAGCCCACCAATGCAGAGCCTCCAGTGCTTCTGCCCACCAGCCCGCCCACCCAGCCCTGGAGCAACTTTAGGAGGGTTTTAGAACACAGAATCATAGGCCGAGAAGGGACCCCATCGAGGTCTTCTAGTCTAACCCACTGATCAAGGCAGGAGGCCTTACAATTTCCCCCGGGTTGCTGAGCGTCAAAGGATACAAGCCCTCCATGAGGAAGCGTTCCATCAATCTGGAAAAAGAGGGAAATTGCCCCGTTGAGGAAACTGAGTCCAAGGACCACCCCCCCCCAGCCCAGCCCAGCTTCTGTGGGAGAGGGCCAGGCAGAGGCCGAGGGGGGGGGAGTCAAATGCATCATCGGTCTGGAGTCTCTACATCCCCAAAAGAGAGCTAAGTCCAGCCCCCCCTTCCCCCGCGAAGCCCATGGCCTCTCATCTGGCCCCAATTTGCTTGACCATTAGTAGATCAGATTCTTGTGAATACAGGCAGTCCTCGCTTTACAAAAATTCGTTTAGTGACCATTCGAAGTTACAACGGCACTGGAAAAAGCGAGCTATGGCGATTTTTCACACTTATGACCATTGCAAAATCCCGACGGTCAGCTGATCAAAATTCAGACACTGGGCAACTGTTTCATATTTATGACGGTCGCAACGCCCCGTGGGGGGGTCACGTTATCCACTTTTGTGACCTCCCGACAAGCGAAGTCAACGGGGGAAGCCGGATTCACTTAACAACCGTGCGACTAATTTAACAACTGCAGTGATTCACTTAACAACTGCAGCAAGAAAGGGACAAAACTCAGCAAATGTCTCACTTAGCGACATAAATTCGAGGACCACCCAGAGGTACCATGGAATAAGTCCTCATTAAACTCCCTCCTGGCTCCCTGTTTCCTACGCCTGGCAGATTTTGGGTCAGCCGCTGACTGAGTGGGTGCTTCAGGCTCCCGTCCATCATCCCTTCCCTGGCGCCACCAACACCACACCCTGAATGCCCATGGAAGGAAGTTGACCCCACACAAAAGCCCCCTCAGCAAATTTATAGGCAAGAGCAGAACGCTCTGCCCAGCCATTCAGCCCCAAGATGGCTTCACGCGACAGCCGGCTTCCCACGGCGTCTTAAACCTCGTCTTGCGTCCCCACAACCACCCAGCCCCATTGGACCTGGTTGAGCGCGTTGCCAAGATCCACAAAAACACAGAAGCCAAAAAGGAGAACATCTGTTGCCACGAGGGGTCCTTGGTGCTCTCTGAGCTTGGCTGCTTTCTTGCAGACCTTTCGTGACCCCACTAGGGAACGTCATCAGGGCGAGTAGCATCACCGATGATCGTTACCTAGTTTGGGTAAATGAAAGCCTACCCCAAAAAACCTCCATCCAAGCTCAGAGGGCACCAAGGGGCAAACTTGAAAGCAATCTCAGCCGAGGGTGTGACGGCAGTTGCACACTTTTCCCAAAGAAACGGGTGGGGAAGTTGTGTCAACCGTCTTGTGCAACTCAACCAGACCCGCATCAATCAGCCGAGAGGTGGACGGACTTCAACTCCCAGAATTCCCCAGCCAGCGTCACCTTAGAGATCATCTAAACACCTGCATGAGATCATCTGGACCATCTGGCGCAGCTGCTGGGTCCCCCGCGGGGGTGGGGAGGAAGGGGGCACCCTGGGGTGGAGGGCGAGAGCCCCCCCCCTGTCCCCTCCTAGCACCTGGGACTTCAAGACCCCCCCCCCATGGGCCAGCAGCTGAGCCCCATCTCCTCCGATGCCCCCGTCGACCAGCCGGGGCTTCTGGGGGGAGGGGGGCAGCGACCTCGGGTCCCAATGGACTCTCCCACCCCTCGCCCGCCCCCATCCCGGGCTGCAGAGCGGGGTGGGGGGGGTCCCCGCCGGGAGCAGCGACCCCCGCCCGTGGCTGGGGCTCCGGAAGGGCGGTTGCGCAACTCCCGGAGCCCAACAGTGGGGCGGGGGGGGAGCGGCGGAGGAGACCCTCCTCTGCCCCCCGGGAGGGGGGGGGTCTGGCCGCGGGGGGGGGGAGGGGGCGACTCACTTGGACTTGCCCACGGCGCTGTCGCCCAGGCAGATGATCTTCACGTTCTCCTCCGCGTCGTACTTGTCCTGGTCCAGGCCGGCCAGGGGGGGCTCCCCCTGCGGACCCCCCGGCTGGGCCATGCGCGGAGGGGCTGGGCAGCCTCGGCCCCCCGGGTCGCCAAGGCTGCGCCCGCCGCTCCCCTTCCGCCCCCGTCCCCGCCCAGGCGACGCCGGCTCGGCTGCCGGGCGACCGGCCGGATGCGGCGCGCGGCCCCGCGGGGCTCGGGAGAGCGCGCCCGCCCCTTCGCCTCCCGCTTTCCCCGAGCCAGGCCGGCGTGCAAAAGTCCGCCCGCGTCCCCTTGCAAAGCGGGGCAGGGAGGGAGAGGCCCGCCGAGCGTGCAAAAGTGTGCAAAGGCTTCCCGCTTCCCCGGGCAAGCCGCAGGGAGACGCCAAGTGTGCAAACGTGACACAGTTGCCGCCTCTCGCTTCCCGCTTCCCTTTGCAAACCTGGGGGAGGGGAGTGAGACGGCAAGAGTGGGAAGTGGCGTGCAAAAGTGTGCAACGGCTTCTTCGCAAGCCGGAGGGAGATGCCAAGTGTGCAGAAAGCCACCCAGTTGCCGCTTCTCGCTTCCTGCTTCCCTTTGCAAACCGGGGCAGAGGGAGGGAGAGGCGTGCAAAAGGCGCGCCCTTCCCCCCCCTTGCACAAGCGGGAGAGAGCTGTCAAGTGTGCAACGGCGTCAGTTGCCTCTCGCTTCCGGCTTCCGCTTGCAAAAGCGGCGTGCGTGGGGAGGGGGGGGTGAAGTGAGTTCCAAGCGTGCAACAGGCGTGCAAAAAGTGTGCTAAAGGCGCTCCAACCTCGCTTCCGGCTTCCCTACACAACGGGGAGGGGGGGGAGGAGGCGCAAAAGCGTGCAAAAGCGTCCCAGCCCCGGAAGGGGCCGTGCTGGGTCCCCACGTGCGTGTCTCCTTGCAGCGGCGCGTTTCCTCCCTCTGGCTTGCAGCGGAGCGGCGGGTAGAGCGAGACAACCCCCCCCCCCGTCCCGCAGACCCCCCCCAATCCCGGTCCAGATGCGGCCCTCCTGGCCGGGGCTGCGGCGGGCACTGCAGCTGACCCTGGCCATCGTCAAGCCCGACGCGGTGGCCCACCCACTCGTGCTGGAGGTGAGTGCAAAGGGCCTGCCCAGGGTGGGGTTTGCACCCTCCTGGACTGGGGGGGGGGGTCGGTCAACCAGAGGTCTCTGACGGGGGGGGCAAGGAGCAGGGGGGAAAATACCCCCCCCCCAGCCTTCTAGAGCAGGGTTCCTCCACCTTGACCGCTTTAAGATGGGTGGCATTCTGGGAGTTGAAGTCCGCCCATCTTAAAGCCACCAAGGTGGAACAGGACACAGAACTTGGGTTTTTTAGAAAAATTTTAACACCACAACTCTAAAATATTTGGTTTTAATTTGGTTTTATTTGGCGGGGATTGCGGGTATGTCTTTGTTTTAAATATGTTGTGAGCCGCCCTGAGTCCCGTCGGGAGAAGGGCGGGATATAAATCAAATAAAATGAAATGAAATGAAACACAGACGCCTAAGGCTGGAGGGTCCTCTGAGGTCTTCTAGTCCAACCCCTGCTCAAGGCGGGAGACCTTATACCAGAGGCCCCCCAACCTCTTGGGCACCAGGGGCCGGTTCTGTAGAGAGAGGTTTTTCCGTGGACCGGAGGGGCCCCTGGTTTTGTGGGCTGCCTGCATCTCGTGGATTTGGCTTTGCTTGTTTGTGCAGACCATTTGCTGGCATGCCGTGGACAGTCCGGGGGTGGGGTGGGGTGGGGACCCCTGCCTTGTACCATCCTTATTCCATGTCACATCTGCTTTTGAAGACCTCCAGCTGTGAAGCCCCCACCACCTTGGGAGGCAAGTGATTCCCTAGAGTAGACTAAGAGCTGTGGTTGATATTAGCCTAGTTCTTGAGGGTGGTCAACAACCCTGGATGAGGCGTTGTGCAGGTCCCCAAGGAAAGAGGAGGCGGCCAATCGCTCCTTTAACTCTTTCACTGCCACACTCCAGTTTTCAGCACCTAGGGAGTCTTCACATCTGGCCAGCTAAGCAACAGAAGGACCAAAGAACTCCATGGTTGGCCTCTGCTTAGGAGATCTGTCGGCCTTGATCCAGCTCTGGTGGTCAACCGGATGTTTCTAGGGTGGGGGCAAAAGCCACGGATGGAAAGCTGCCTCCTGCCCTGTCTTAGTTTTGTGGACTAAGACTTGGAATGGGTGAAGAGGGTCACCACCAGAAACCCACTGGTCAAGGAGGATCCTGTCCTCTGTGAATTGCAGTTGACGTATCTATCTCCCCACATTCTGAGGGCATAAAGATTTATTTGGGTTGCACAAAGAACTGCCTGCTATGCTGGGTTTCTAGGTTCCCCTCAAATAGCTTCACTGGTGGCACCTCAGTCTTTGGAGAGACCCTCACCCACACCCTGTTCTCCAGCGTATTCATGACCTTGTGCCCCACAATAGGGTGTCTCCCCTCCCTCCCCTTTGTAGAAGGAGCCCATGGTCTAGGTCAAGATCTGACTTTCCAGTGGCGCATTGAGTAGACCGTGGGTCACCATCGATCTTTATAGATGGGGAAGCTCAGACTTTCTGTTGAGCCCAAGACCAGTGGTGGGATTCAACCAGTTCTCTGTGTGGATGCCGCTTCCAGAAGTCCATTCTGGGCCTGGGCAACCAAAAATTAGCTACAGGTTCTGCCGAACTGGTGCGAACCGGCTGAATCCAACCACTGCCCAAGACCCCCTCCTTTTGCAGTTGGCTGGCATTGATTTGGGGTCTCTGTTGCATCCCCAACTTGGGTTATTTTGTATATTTTATTATTTCTCTATAAAAATTGGGATTACAGTCATTTAGTGTGAGTTCTAGTGGTCCAGCAGACCTCCAGGGCAAATTGGTTGTGGAGAGCTAAGGTCTTCTCCATGTTTGGACCAATCCTGAGCAAATAAGTGATGGCTCAGTTCAAAAATGTTTTGGAGTCTTCAGTCTGAGATTTATCATGGTTTCAAAAATCTGTTGAGGTTGTCTATGGAGGTACTCAACCATCCAGATCATGATTGTCCCAAAGGTGTTTTTTCCCCCAAAAGGTACCTGGACTTCCTTGATTTTTTTTTTCTTTGAAGACATTTTGCTTCTCATCCAAGAAGCTTCTGAAGAACTGAAGAAGCTTCTTGGAAGAGAAGCAAAATGTCTTCAAAGAAAAAAACAAAATCCAGTTGCCCTTTAGAGGAAGCACCTTTGGGACAACGACGGAGGTCAGTTTTCTCAGAAGCTAAGGGACAAGGTCACTTGCCCTCACCAAAAGCCCTCTGGACAATGGCCAGGTGGTGTGAGGCCTCTTTGGACTTTTCATGGCCTTCCCCTTAATGTTCTTCTCGGTCTTCTCCTAGGCAGTGCACGAAACCATTCTGAGCCACAAATTCTTGATCGTCCGGACAAAGGACCTCCTCTGGAGCAGAGAGGACAGCCGGAGGTTCTACCAAGAGCACTCAGGTTGTGGTGAAGACTTCCAGATGCAACAGGGCTAAAATCCTGGTTCCTGGGAAACACTGGGGAAGGGTCTCTTGTCCTCCAGTCCCGTCTTGGGATCCTCCCCAGGGCATCCCAGTTGGCTTCTGGATATCGCAGAAGCTGGGCTAGATGGACCTCAGGTTTGGTCCAGTTCAGAGTTTCGATGGTCCGAGGCTTCCTGTACCCGAAAGATTTTCATATCCAGATAACGGGAGTTCAGAGGGGTTCAGTAGAGGGAATCTAGAAACCCCGAACCCCCATTTTGGGGCCTTGAAGAAATAATGTCCAGCTTTCTAGAGATCAAAATCTGGGCCTCCTAGTGTTGACCATGTCCCTGTCCCTCATGGGTATGGAGCTGAGTGTCCTCCTGGGTGAACCTGATCCAGCTATGAGCAGACGTTCACGCAGTTGGGATGAAGAAAAGGATGGGGCTCCATGTGTAGATCCTTCCTGCAGTTCATTTCTGGTGGTCGGAGGGCTTCCTGTGGCCAGGGATCAAAGCTGAGGCCCATAATGTTCTTGTAAGCCTTGGCCATCTTGGCTGCTCAACTCCACATGAAAGTTGGGATGGGGCCTGCAGACCAAGCCAATTGTGTTGGGCCCTCCATGCTGGATCCAATCCATTTTGCAACACAACAGCCCTCTTTCTCGGTTGCTGTGGGTCCTCGCTTGCATTGGGGTCCAGCAGGGTGGAGAGCTGGCAGAGCAGAACCCGTCTTGTTCCTCACAAGTTCTTCTTCTTCCTCCAGGGCGCTTTTTCTACCGGAGGCTGGTGGAGTTCATGTCCAGGTAGGTCCGAAGCTGGTGGCGAGAAGACCCCCTTCCTGTTCCCCTTCAAAGGCCTGCTGAGACCCCCAGTTCCCCCGGCTACCTTCACCCCAAGACCTCAATAGTTTTGTTCTAGAGGAGGGGGAAAGTAGCCAGGGGAATGCTGAAAAAGTAGGAAAAAAGGGCAGGGTTCCAATCACTTAATCGCAGCCACCATCTTGACTTTTTTGCCCCCCTGGAGACCCCTGTCAATGTTCTGTCTCGCTGTTGCGACGCAAAAGAGGCGGAGAGACCTGCAGCCATAAAAATTTACTATGCTGTTGGAACAAGAACTAAATTCTCCACCCTGTGGAAAGGGCGGTAGCCAAAATTCAGTAAAAAATAACCCTTCCCATCCATGTTTATGTCCAGTTGAGAAATAGCAAAAATTCCCAACAGATTCCAGATGGGAAAGATGGGAAACTTTTTATAGATCTCTCTCTCTGTGTGTGTATGTGTATGTGTGTGTGTATATGTATATATATATATTTGTGTGTGTGTGTGTTTATGTGTATACATGTATATGTGTGTTGTGTATATATATATATATAAAGACAAAAAAGAAAAAAATGTGTATAATGGAGGTTTTTTCAGATGCACCTTCTTTAATGCTTAGTTTGTTTTGTGAGAAAAAATATTTTAAATTGTAGGAAAAATTTTAGTAGCTGTTGTGTTGCCTCCTTTATCAAGATATTTGTGCCTGTGTGTACATGCGTGTTTGTGTGTGTATATATTAAAATGATCCTAATTTGGACACTTACAAAAACCCAGCTGTCCAGAGAAGGCTGTGATGCTGGGAAGAGTGGACGAAAAGATGAGAAGGGGATGACCAGCAGGTGGTGTGTGTTTGTGTACTCGGTTAGCATGGTTGGAAGATCTGAAAGACCAGATATGGGACAGACCTTCCAAAAACCACGTTCTGTGTGGTCACCGAGTTGATGTGGCACCTAATGAAAAAGATGTGTGTTGTGTTGAGTTGCATTGGCCACCAGGAGGCAGCAGATGACCAGTTTCATGCCTGGCCGGAAATTACTGTGTGAGGCTTGAGGACCTGTCCAGGGCTAGATCTAAGCGCTTTCTCTGTTGATGTTCCAGGTGGGGAAATGTGGGTGTGGTTCTAGATCGAAAGGATTCTAGATTCGGAGGGAGGGAGGGAGGAAAGAAGGAAGGAAAGGAGGGAGGGAGGGAGGGAGGGAGGAAGCAAGGAAGATGGGAGGAAGGAAGAGGGGGAAGGAAAGCAAGGAAGATGGAAGGAACAGAGGAGGAAGAAAAAAAGAAAGAAGGAGATAGGAAGGAAGGAAGGGGAAAGAAGAGGGAGGGAGGAGGGAAAGGGGGGAAGGGGCTGGAAGGAAGGAAAGAAGGAAGAGAGAAGAAGGAAAGGAGAAGAGGGAAGGAAGGAGAAGGATCCAGAAATAGGCAGAGACCAGGGCGTCCCACGGATTTCTCTCTCCTTGCCCTTTCAGCGGCCCCATGAGGGTTTATATCCTGGCTCACGAGGAAGCCGTCTCTCGCTGGAGATCCCTGATGGGTCCCACCAAGGTGTACCGTGCCCTCCACACTGCCCCAGGGTCCATCCGTGGGACTTTGGGCCTCACCGACACCCGGAACACCGTCCACGGCTCAGGTGAGCCCCAGAGCTGGATCCGCCTGGCCTCCACGGGGGGACTCCTGAAGGCCTCCAGAGCCGCCTGGGACGTTTCAGGGGCCACGAAACAAGCGCTCAAAACTGGGGGGTGGGTGGGTTTCCCAGATGGGTGAAGGGTGAGACGGTCACCCGTCCACTTTGGATGTGGAAAGTCAGCACCACGGACTGGATCCTGTGTGCCCAATCTAATCTGCCCTGAGAACAATCAGAATTGATTCTGTTGGGCCAGTTCTGGTGGTCTTGGGTGGTCTTGGGTGCCTGCGTATCTTCTCCAGAATATTTGGGAAATTCAGTGCTCCCCCAGCAGTTCAGGCAGGATTGGAGCAGACCGGTGCACAGCGGCAGACCAACAGAGCGTGCTGACATGCGCCTCCCCTTAAAAGGCGAGAACGGTGAAAGATCCTGGAATTTTTTTATTCCAGAATAAGAAGTGAGGATTGGGGTAAAAAATGAAGGTATCAGGGTTCTTCAGTTCAGCCCGACTCGTAAAACCCAGGGTGTGGGTCCCAACTATGGGGAGGGGCCTCAAAAGGTTAAATCTTGGCAAGTGGACCAAACTTTTATTAAAACCGAGACGTTTCGTTACTCATCGAAGGAAAACGTCTTCAGTCAAAACGCAAATTTTGGGTAGTCAGAGAGTTGTTGGAAGGAACCAACTCTTGCCATACAGACTACGCGGTGCGTGTGTGTGTGTGTGTGTGTGTGTGTGTGTAAATCTGAGATACTTTTGGCCTGGATGATTGAGTCTTCATTTACATACAGATGATTGAGTGGATGATTGAGTCTTCATTTACATACAGGCTGGGGAATTCTGGGAGTTGAAGTCCACCTTCCAGTTGCCAAGGTTGAAAAAAAACTGATCTGAAGGAATTCATGTTAAAGGTGGTCCTTGACTTAACAGCCATTCGTTTAGCGACCGTTGGAAGTTACAACAGCACTGAGAAAAATGTCTTACGACTGCATTTCAGCACTGAACAACCATTGCAGTATCCCCATGGTCAAATTTCAAACGCTTGGCAACTGGCATGTACTTAGGACTGTTGCAGTGTTCCGGTGTGTGTGTGTGTGTCATGTGATCAGCTTTTCTGACCTTCTGACCAGCAAAGTCAACGGGGAAGGATTCATTTAACAAGGATTAAATTTCCTGACAGTGAGGACAATTGACCAGTGGAACGGCCTGCCTCCAGAAGTTGTGCTCCATCACTGGAGGTTTTTAAGAAGAGATCAGTCAGGATAGAGCTGGAAGGGGTCTTGGAGATCTTCTAGTCCAACCCCCTGCTCTAGCAGGAGACCCTATATGGAGATTGGACAGCCATTTGTCTGAGGTTTCCTGCCTGAGCAAGGGGTTGGACTAGAAGATCTCCAAGGTCCCTTCCAACACTGTTATTTTATTGTTCTGTTGTCTCCTTCTTCCTCCCCAGACTCTGCAGCCTCAGCCAGCAAGGAAATTGCCTTCTTCTTCCCAGATTTCAACGAACAGGAGTGGTACCAGTGCGAGGAGCCACGGCTTTGTAGAGAAACAGGTGGTCCACACGTGGTCCTGGGCTGCAACCTGAAAGACAGCTAGATGGAACAAGACTAACCAGCTTGGAGTTTCTCCCGTGGATGTGAACTGGGCTTATGCCATGTCCAGTGGGCAGCCCTCATGAACTGCAGCATTATTACAACAGACCAACTTTGTTGTCAGGAGACCCCCAGCAGATGGGGGGGGGGGGTTTGCCCCTTTTCCTGTGCCAGAGATCAGAGACATCCATTGGGCAGTCTTCACCGATTCTCACCTTCTCCAGGGTGTTCCAGGCAAGGGGCAAGAGGCTGGGATGGGGGCAGCAGTCTGCCTTGGTTCTCTTGAAGCACCTGGGACCAAGGATGATGTCCAGAACCTGGGACCTTAACCAGGATAGACCTGCCCCCAACTTAGAACAGTCTTGGGTTACTGTCTACCGGTCTTCTCAGAAGAACTGGAAGACCTTTGAAGAAGAACAAGGGATCACCATCCTAGAAACAGAAGCCAGATTTAAGAAGGATAGCCTTTTCTGGGGTCAAGCCCACTCTAGGCTCTCCTCCCCCCCGTCTCAAGCTGGATCGACAAATCGAGCCCCCCCTATTTGCAGGACGCACAAGCCTGAATTAATTTTTATCTTGGCTTGCACGCTGGGCAAACCCATGCTGGTTGGTCCGTGTAGGATTCCTAGGCCGTTGGAAAAAAAAGTGCTCCTTAATGGTCAACTTTGGGGTGGGAACCCTTTGTGGTTCACAACTGGATGGTCAGTCTTGGTTTGGGGAGGGGTCTGAAAGGGCTGTGGAGCTGGACAGTGATGAGGCTCCTCACCCCCCTGTATGCCCCTCTCTCTCAGCCTCGGCACCCATGTTCTCATCGTACTTCATGCAACCCATCCACGGGGAACAGAAGCATGGAGGCTACCAAACATTTGTAGGCATCTGGATCCCATGCAGATGCCTCAAGATCAGGGGTGTCCAACCATGTCAAGTTTTAAGACTTGTGGACTTCAACTCCCAGAATTCCCCAGACACCCCTGCGTTAGACTCTGGGTTGCCCATCAAAGGACACCAGAGATCCTCCAAGCATCATCTCCTTTGGAGAGTTTGGCCTTTGACCTCCTGATTGTATATCTTCCTTCTGAAAGTGCTGAACCCAAGAAAGTTTTTTTTTTTTTTTTTTTTCAAAAAAGTGAGCAAACGTCAAGGAAGGATTCACCTGCTCCACCTTGGCATTCCTTCCACTGAGACAGCAAGTATTTATTAAGTATTATTAAGGCTAGACAGTCACTTGTCTCAGATGGTATAGTTTCTCCTGTTTGAGCAGGAGGCTGGACTAGAAGACCTCCAAGGTCTCTTCAAGCTGTGTTCTGTTCTACTCTTACTGTACTCTACTCTACTCTACTCTACTCTACTCTACTCTATTACCAACTGGGGAGGCAATACAGGGTTCGCACCCTCAAAACCAACAGAAAAATTACCATTTATGAGTTTTTTTTCTGCCAATCCGATGGACTCTGCTGCTTTTTAGACCTGATGATTAAATACATCCTTGTTCAGTGGAAGGATGACACTCGCTCCAGCCTGGCCTTCAACCCGTGTGGACTGCCAGACCTTTCCCAGGAATGAAAGGTGAAATATATTCACCTAGAATCCATGTTATGGAACAATTAACAGGGATTTTTTTTTAAAAAAATATTAATTACTGTAATCTCTATTTTGGGTACAAATTCTCCAAACTTATTTATCTTATTGGTAAATTATTCCTGCCGGGGTGGGGTGGGGTTTTATTTCTGTAAACGGCTCGGAGTTGCTGTTGGTCAGTTGGGCAGCCGTATACATTTTCTTAATAAAATAAAAATAAATAAATTTGCTAGATAGGATAAAAAGTGGCACCGAATCTGAGCGAGTGGCAAAGCATAAGCAAACTGTCAAGGCGGGACTAGAACTCACCGTCTCCTGGTGATGGGCCCAAAGTCACCCAGTTGGCTTTCATGCCTAAGGCGGGACTAGAACTCACCGTCTTCTGATGATTGGCCCAAAGTCACCCAGTTGGCTTTTCATGGCTATGGCAGCACTTGAACTCGTAGTCTCTCACTTGGTGCCTTAACCCCTAGCTGTGTGTTCGAAGCCACCATCTTGATCTTTTTTAAAAAACCACATAACACTCTCAAAGTGCGAAGAAGGTTTTTTTTTCTGAGAATCAAAGCCGCTTCCAAGTGGAAGGAAGGGAAAACAGCACTCCTGGGTTAGATTAACCAAAGTGATACGATTTTACGGAAGGTCTCCAATTGAGATATCAATTTTTCTCAACACTTCAATGGGGAAGCATTATTGAAGGTAAACAGCAGAGCTGGGAACTCCTCATGACTATCATCTGCCATTTTTAATTATAAGATTGCAGCTTCCCATCTTTATACCATGTAATTTCTATTATAAATTGTAGCTAATTTGCAGTCGAGGTGGATGACACCGGTTTAAATTGAATTGTTGAACAAATGATGCACAGTGTTCCATGTTTTTGTTTTTTTAAATCCTCCCATTGATGGGGAGTTTGTCTTTGTCAATCCTGGGAATTTGAGGGTTCTGGTTAGGATCTTAGTTGTTCCTGGCACAGCACCGTTCTGGATGGAGAGCTCGGATGTTGTTCCTGGGATCTGTTCGAGAACCTCTTCTGGAACAGTCACAGCCCTGAGTGCCCTTACCACACTGGATCCACTTTGGCCTTGACTTCCCACATCCTCTCCAGTTCCTCCTCCAGGCTCTACTATTTCTCCAGCTTCTCCCTGGTGTTGCTGTCACCTGGCACCACTGCATCTATCACCATCATTGTGTTTTGGTCTTCTCTACTACCGCAATGTCTGTTTGACTGGCCAGTCCCTGCTTCTCTGTCTAGATCACAGGATCTCAACTTGTTCTCCATGACCTTTTATAGGATCTCCCATCTGGATTTAGGAGGGTCTAGCCCAGGGGTAGGCAACCTGCGCTCTTTTATGACTGGTGGACTTCAACGCTCAGAATTCCTGAGCCAGCATGGGGGAACTATGGCCCCCTCATGACTTGTGGACTTCAACTCCCAGAATTCCTGAGCCAGCATGGGGGGACTATGGCCCCCTCATGACTCGTGGACTTCAACTCCCAGAATTCCTGAGCCAGCATGGGGGAACTATGGCCCCCTCATGACTTGTGGACTTCAACTCCCAGAATTCCTGAGCCAGCATGACTCAGCTTGGAAACCTCTCCCTTTCCCCTCAGCAATGCTGGCTCAGGAATTCTGGGAGTTGAAGTCCACCAGTCATAAAAGAGCCAAGGTTGCCTATCCCTGGTCTAGCTCATGCTTTGTGCAGATGTTTCTCTACTTGGTTCTGCTTGGATGTGCTATTCCTGCCTGCATCTTGCATCTTGCCGCTCTGTGTTGGATTGTCTGAAGCCCCCTTATATAGTCTACACCTTGGATCCTGTCTGTTGTGGGAGACCTCTGCATCTTTGGGTCTTGTGCTTGGTGCCTCTTTTTGTGCTGCCATGATCAGTGCCTCAGGCATGTCTTTTTGTGTAACCCTTTCTGGCCACTGGTGGGATTTCACAGCGTCTGCCACCTCGGCTATCTGTAGGAGGATATTTGTAGCTCAGGGTGGAAATGAGGGGTCTGTATCTCACGATTTCAGTTTCCTGAACAAACTTCAGATGGAGCTTCTAACTGGTATTAAATTTGGCCCGTCTCTTTTCTCTAATCAGAGCTGTCAGTTTTGGCATCCCAGCCAGCTCCACCAACTTTAGCAAGCACACTTCCGTTGTGGCTATTGTCACATTCTTCCAACAAAGAGCATATGGAAGCCTTGCTGCCTGGCAATTTTCCCAAAGTTTTGCCCGTCAATCTTCACTAAAACATCTCTGCTTATGAAAAAATGGGCAGATGGAAGGGAAGCCATGTTGTGCCAGGGAGGGAGGGAGGGAGGAAAGGAAGGAAGGAGGGAAGGAAGGAAGGAAAGAAAGGAAAGAAAGAAAAGAGAAAGAAAGAAAAGAGAAAGAAAGAAAGAAAAAGAAAGAAAGAAAAAAAGAAAGAAAAAAAGAAAGGCTTTTGGTTCCAAAGGCCAACTCTTAAAATAACCTACATGGTCAAACATCAAAAAGCAAATGAACTGCAACTTTGTACGTTCAAGCTGATCTTAGAAAACAAACACACCTTGGGGCCAGGTGAAGAAGTTGGTCAGGAGAACGCCTAGGTTTGTCCCTTCTGTTTTAAAGAAACTTCATGTTCAAGTAAGAGAACAATGAAGTGGATGGCATCTCCCCGAGGAAGAACTCAAGAAGCCCAGGAGAGCTGAGGGCTGTGATTGTAACAAGAAAGTTAATAACTCCCTTTGCACCTTGTTTAATCCTTCCAGAAAAACAACCTGGTTGACAATGCCATCTCTCCCCTGATAATTCCACCCCATTAGCAGCCTCCCTGGGGGGGGGTCTTTCAAGGTGCAAAGAGAAGTCTCAGACGAAGGAGCAGAGCTGGAAAACTTCCTGATCAACTTTGCCAATTAAGTGTTCTCGAAACTAACCGGCTAATTGGCAACAAGTATTCCCTGAAGATGAACAAATTTTAATTCAGCTATGAGAACTAAGATCTCCTGGTTTAGCAAGGTAAGAACTTAATGAAACCCAACAGCATAGAGCAGGGGAAGGCAGCCTTGGCCCCTTCGTGACTCGTGGACTTCAACTCCCAGAATTCCTGAGCCAGCATGGGGGAACTATGGCCCCTTCATGACTCGTGACTTCAACTCCCAGAATTCCTGAGCCAGCCTGGCTCAGCTTGAAAACCTCTCCCTTTCCCCTCAGCATGGCTGGCTCAGGAATTCTGGGAGTTGAAGTCCACGAGTCACAAAAGAGCCAAGGTTGCCTACCCCTGAACCTGGGCCTCTTTACAACCTGTGTGTCATGGGTCCGATCGATAGAGACAAATAAAGCAGAACTCCAAGGCTTGCAAATTTCTCAAAGAACATGTTTATTGATGCAGAGTATCGGCACTTCAAAAGTGAAACCAAGTCTGAAGAGATGCATAACAATTCCCCAATACAAAGTTTCCCCACTCAGCTTGTTGGTGGGTTTTGCGTGAAACACCCATCCTGCAGATTTGGGAACAGCCAATGACCTTGGTTCCCATGAGAGAAAGTTTGAGAGAGAAAGTCTGTTTTGTTTAGCGCAACACCTGGCAAACCCCCTCCCTCTATGCTATGTGGCAACTACGAATGAGAAGATATAGTAGTTTTCCCTTGTGCAACCTAGAGTCCAGAATACGTTTGATCTCATAACGTGTGTCTCTCTACCACTACTGGACCAGGTGGCTCTTTAGGAATAGGTTTGAAGGTGGATTCTGACACAGGCTGCAATGAAACACAGGATGGACTTTCCCCAACAATCGCGGAAGTTTTAATTCCACCAACACAGGGTTTATGATCCTGATAATAGGGAAAGGACCAAGGAACTTCGGACCCAATTTCTTGCTGGGAAATTTTAACCGTAGATATTTTGTTGAAAGATAAACGAATTGCCCAACATAAAAGGGTTTTTGAGGGGAACGTCCTTTGCTTGTTCCTTGTAATCCTTTGTAGCTTTAGCCAATGCTTTCTTTGCATTCACCCAAACCCCCTGGAAAGATGTCACCCATTGGTTCAAGGTCTGGGAAGTAGGTGGCTCCTGTGGGAACTCAGGCATGGGCACAAAATCTCTATCCATCACTATTTTGCATGGGGTGAGACCAGTATTACCATGCACAGTATTATGGTAGGCTACCTCTGCAAAAGGTAAAAGGTCAGCCCAATTCGACTGCTGGTAATTCACATAACATCTGAAATAATGTTCCACCATCGCATTAGCTTTTTCAGTGGCACCATTAGTATTCGGATGAAAAGCAGATGAAAGCCCCTGGGGGGACCCAATCAGTTTAATAAACTCCCTCCAAAATTTGGCAGTAAACTGCACCCCTCTGTCAGAGATAATCCATTTTGGGGCACCATGGAGCTGGTATATGTGCTGCAAAAACAGTTTGGTTAGTTTCTTGGCAGAAGGAAGTCCCAAGCAAGCGATGAAATATGCCTGTTCAGAAAATAAATCAATCACAGTCCATATCACAGTGTTTTCCTTGCTCTCAGATAATTCTACTATAAAATCCATGAATATCTCCTCCCAAGGCTGAGAGGCGTCGGCCACTTGCTATAATAAACTTGGGGTTTTTCCAGGACACTTCTTTATGGTAGTACAAGTGGCACAACTTTTTACATAACTCTCAATGTCTTTTTTCATTTTTGGCCACCAGAATTGCCTCCGCACTAGATGCAATATTTTTAAAACTCCAAAGTGACCTGCTTGCTTAGCGTCATGACCCCGTTGCAACACCTGAGTCTGAGGCTTTCCAGGAGGTATAACTTAGAGCCTTTCTAAGCTAATCCCCCTCTTAAAGTCAATATAGACCTGTTATCTTTAAACCAGGCATCAGTCTCTAACTTCTCCTTTAGCTCCTTCAACGATCGATTGTCAGGACCCATAGGGGGGCTCTGTGTGTGCGATCTGTTCGTTATTTGGGATGCGGACTGCAGCAAAGGAATAATGGAGTTAATCACTTCCTCTCTGTTGCTTTTGAACTGGGGCATTCTGGACAAGGCATCCGCCAGAAAGTTCTTGCTTCCAGGAATATATTTTAAGGTGAAATTAAAATGGTTGGAGTATTGAGCCCATCGAACTTGCTAGGGGGATAATTTATGAGGGATTTTGAGGGATTCCAAGTTTTTGTGATCAGTCCACACCTCAAAAGGTAATTTCCCCTCTTCCAAGAAATGACGCCATGTCAGCAACGCCCAACAAACTGCAAAAGCCTCTTTCTCCCAAGTCGCCCACCTTCTCTCAGTCTTGGTTAATTTCTGGGAAGTGTAAGCGCAAGGTTGTAATTCTCCTCTGTGATTTTTTTGTAGAAGAACAGCACCCACGGCCACATGGATTGAATGATGAATTGTTGCCTGGGGTCTCTGTGTTTAAGGATTGGTTCTGCTGCAAAGAGTCTGGCATTCTAATGACCATTGCAACGGCTGACAAGGTCGGGTTTCCCCCCCCCCCTTTGCCTGTTTTGAGTAAGTCAGTGATTGGCATGGCTATCCTTGCAAAAGAAGGAATAAATTGACAATAAAGGTTGGCAAATCCTAGAAAGCTTTGAAGCTGCTTACAGGTGCATGGGGGGGGGGGGCGGCCATTCCAAAACTGCTTTGACTTTGACAGGATCCATTTCTACTCCCTCATTCAAAATCCGATATCCCAGGTAGTCGATGTGTGTCTGGTGAAATTCACATTTTGACAGCTTTGCATACAGTTTGGCTTTCAACAGTTTTTTCAATACATCACGGAGTAATTTGATGTGTTCATCTATGGTTTCAGAGTAGATAAGGATGTCATCAAGATAATCTAAAACTCCTTTGTATAAACGATCGTACTAACAGAGCATAGAAGAAGCACTTGTGGTAGCTACAATTTGGGATATAGAGACTGGTAATATTTATAGGAAAGATGCTCCTGTATAGCAATAACAACAACACTTAGACTTCCCACTGCTTTATAGCCCTCTCTAAGCGGTTTACAGACTCAGCCTTTTGCCCCCAACAATCTGGGTCCTCATTTTACCCACTTCGAAAGGATGGAAGGCTGAGTCAACCTGGAGCCGGTCTAGGTTCCAGGTTGCTTCTCTCCTTGATTAGTTTCCATCCATTGTTTCTTGTCTTGCCTTCTGGTCCTTTGGAAAATAAGTTGACCCCCTCCTCTTTGTGGCAGCCCCTTAAATACTGGAAGAATGCTATCATGTCACCCCTAGTCCTTCTTTTCTCTAGACTGGCCATACCCTGTTCCTGCATCTGTTCTTCATATGCTTCAGCCTCCTAATCATCTTTGTTGCTCTTCTCTGCTCTCTTTCCAGAGTCTCAACATCTTTTTTGTATCATGGCAACCAAAATTGGATGCAACATTCCCAGTGTGGTCTTACCAAGGCATTATAAAGTGGTGCCTAAGAAGACCCTGATGTCAAGTCAGACCAATCACTCCTGCAACCAATCACTCCTGCAACATATGCTCACCATGGTCAACCAAATGCCTTAATGGGATAAAGGAGAATGCGAATGCACGCACACATGTATACATACACACAGAGAGATGCACAGTCATGAAAACACCATAAAAAAATTAAAACCCTGTAAAAAGCACATCCCGGTTGGATTTAGAGACTATTAATACCGAGATGGTTATCTGGTTTTATTATTTTATGACAGGCTGTTCTTGGTTGTTTGGCTCCAACCTAGGATATTGTTGTTGTTATTATAGAATAGGATGGAATGGAATTCTTTATTGGCCAAGTGTGATTGGACACACAAGGAAGTTATCTCAGGTGCAGAAGCTCACAGCATACATATAAACAACAAGTAACAGGTCATAGATAATAATCATAGTTACTATGAGAGGTCATATTGTCATTTTATGAGAGTTCATATCAAAGGAGGAAATTCTAGGATTAAATTCAGTCCAGAAAACAACCCAAGACTTTGCAATTTCCTTTTTTCTAATTATTTTTTTAAATTTTACTCCAAAATTGAAATACAAACTTCAATAGAAAAAAAAAGGAAACAAAAACGAAGCAAAACTGGGCAGGATAAAAAAAATACATGCATAAAAATAATAATTAAAAGCCTGCACATAAATGGTCTCCCCTAGTTGAATACTGATAAATATATTTAAACAATAATAATTCCCCTCCTTGCAAAACAGGTTTACACTTTATAAACTTCTACAGCCCTCTTTGGCCAGCTAATTTGACCTACCATCTATTTACTGTAAAAACAACAACAACAACAACAACAACCCATTAACTTATAGAACCAACAATAAAATTCTCTGTTTACAAACTGCTATTGTATTTTACACGCAAAAACTCCACTACGGCTTCCAATCTACCATAAATCATTGCAATCATTATCTCTGATCTGTCCAGGATCCAATATCTTCGATGGATTCTTAATAATGAGTTTGTGGTTGCCTGAGAGAACAGCTGAGTGACAGGTTTTTCTGCCTGTCCCAGGACGTGGATGACACCCGTGTTCCAGAAATTGGATCACCTGTTTTGGATCACCTTATCTTGTTGTGCAGGGCGTGGACTCTGGTATATAAGCTGGAAAAGGGACCATTGGTGATTTAGAGGATTCTTCTCAGATTGGATCCCCATTTGAAGGTGAGAGCTGTTACAGAAAGAAGAGTAGCGTGATGTAACTTTAGAGAGAGAGATTACAACATATTTGTATTTATAACAGCTGTGAAGAATATCAGAAGCTACTTTTTGTATCTTCTTTTTTCTGTTCTATTTTTCTTTAACCTTCCCCCCTTTTGACTTTTCTTTCTTTCTTTCTTTCTTTCTTTCTTTCTTTCTTTCTTTCTTTCTTTCTTTCTTTCTTTCTTTCTTTCTTTCTTTCTTTCTTTCTTTCTCTTTCTTTCTTTCTTTCTTTCTTTCTTTCTTTCTTTCTTTCTTTCTTTCTTTCTTTCTTTCTTTCTCTTCCTCTCTCCCTTTCTGTTTAGATTAGTTTTCAATGTTTTTGTTTAAAAGTTTTAATACGAATACCAATGGCAATAGCTTCAGGGAGGCTTTGGATCTTGCAGCTATGTACATATGCACCGTGCCCTGATCCAAAGGGGTTTCAACCAAGTCAGGAAATATCCGATGCAGAACCTTCATCCCCTTTTTAAAAAATTGCCTATAGTTTGAAATTCTTCAACCTCCTTTGCAAGAATTCCTGGATAAAAAGGTATAAGAGGCATTTTATTTGACTGATGAGACATCGTAGCATCTGTGTTATAAAGCAACCGAAAGTCCTGTATGTCCCATAAGACAGGGGTCTCCAACCTTGGCAACTTTAAGACATGTGGACTTCAACTCCCAGAATTCCTCAGGCTGCAATCTGGAGACAAACAGGCAGGGTTCACGGTTGAGATGAGTGCTCGGTTCTTCCTTCTGCGGAGGGACACCCAAAAGGGGGTGTCCTGGTTTGGGTGGAGGACCTTCAGGGTTCTTCTCAACTTCTGCTTCTCTCCTCAGGTCTGGAGATGTTTCTCATCACTTGCTTCATCTTTGGTCTCTTGGGCAGCCTTACCTGGGCAGGTAAGTTGTTGCCAACACTCCAATAGGGACTACAAGGGGGGGGAAGCCTTAACTTCCAACTCTTTTTAGCACTGCACAAGACAGGGGTCTTCAAACTTGGCAACTTTAAGACTTGTGGACCAACTCCCAGAATTCCTCAGTTGAAGTCCACAAGTCTTTGAAGACCCCTGGCATAAGATTAGCATGACAGCCTCAACTTTTTACTTTTACACATTATTATATAACCAGCCATTTCTATAGCAACAAATCGATCTAATCAGCAAAGCCAAAGTCAAAGTTTCATTTTTTTTCATCACAAGCGCAAAGTCCAAAAGCGATGCCCAAATAAAAAACATAATTAAATATATTCTCCTCTTAACCAATCAATTTAACCATTTCTGCTTTCTCTTCCTTGCTGTGGAAATAATATATATTTCTGTTTGCATTTAATAACCTTTATAAACTATCCCCATTTATATTAACAAAATTCACTGTATTCTTTCAAATTCTTCAACCTTAAAGGGAAAAAAATTACTTTTTAAAATCCATTTTAAAACTCTGAACTTCTCTTTAAGCTAATACATCTTTTTCTTTAACTTTCTCTTAACGTAGATACTTTCAAATACACTTTCAATAGTATTTCACAAGCTTTAGGAATTACTTTAGTGTTTTATATATAAAGGAAAAAATACATTTTCAAACCCATTTTGCATTAAGACTTTCTTCGAATTACAAATTTCAAACTGATAAAAATCCACCTTCATTCCAATTGACTCATTGAGTTTAAGTCACTCCTTCATGGAATAATTTTTTTTCTTCTCTGGAGTGCTTATTGAGGAGTTATATATTTCTCTTTTGCTCAAGGATTTCTCTACCTTGTTGGTGTCCATGGGGAAAAAGTCCATTTTTATTCTGTTTTCTGAGCAGGTCCAAAGGTTCGGACCGTCTGCCCTCCTGGCACCTTTCGCTATAAAGATGGAAGCCAGTGGTATTGCTACAAGTTCTATGAAGATCAGTTCACCTTTCATGATGCTGAGGTAAGCCCCCTGAGGTAACTCACCTGAGGTAACTCACCTGAGGTAACTCACGTGAGCGGGAAGGATTCCCTTAAGCTGGCCCAGAGTTTTTCCAAATTTTATAACGCCAAAATGTCCATCTCATTTTTTTAAAATGAAGAGCACCTGCTGCATGACTCTGCCTTAGAAAAAAGATAGAAGTCTAAAAGAAAGAGTAAAATAAAATACTTTAGTAATTCTCTAGAACTCCCTTCAGTTTAGTACTTTGATAATAAATCTGAACGGGATTCATGGGCTGGCTTCACTTCAATGTCGGAGTGAAATTCGTTAAAGGAAGCAGAACTGGAATAAGACATCCTCCTGCTACATTTAAATGGGATTGGGTGGTGTGTGATTTAACAGGTTGTGCAACTCAGCTACTGTCTTGTCTATGTTGTGGGAACAAGGCCAACAATCACAGGGTTAACAGGGTTCCTCACTTAGCAACCAATCACAGTTAGGACAGTGATGAAAAGGTATCTTTATGGCTAATCCTCACATTTATGACAGTTGGAGTTGACTTAGCAACCGCTTCGCTAAATGACTGAGTTGCTGGTTCCAATTGTGGTTGTTAAACGAAGACTGCTGTACCTTCAAAAGTTCAAGCCATGCTCTTTCAAAGTGGGCCCTTGTCTCTCAGGGTGTCTCTTTATTTCCACACACAAACACACACCTCCTTCCCTCTTCTCTCTCCCTCCCACACCTTGTTTGGATGTCCCACTTTTTTGTGTGTATCCCACTGCTGACACCACTTTCACACTTTGCTCCAAAGCCCAAGAGCCATCTTCCCCAATATATTTTTTTCTTTATTTTTCCTTGTTGGGCAAGAAAGTCATGCTTGAATCTGCAGCCCCTCTTAGGAGAACTTCAAGGGCAGGAACCTAGTTGGGAGGATCTTGTCTGCCCAGACTGCAAGACACACCCCCACCCCCCGGGTTGTAGCAGACCAGCAATTGACAACCTGGTTTGTTGGTGCTGAGATATTTTTGGTTCTTCTCTCTTTGCAGGAAGAGTGTCAATTCCAATGGAGAGGCCATTTAGCATCTCTGACAAAAGACAAGCAGGTCAAAAGCATCGGTGCCTACGTCACCAAAGAAAACCTGGAGGGTGATTTGGTCTGGATTGGACTCCGACGAGATAAAGGGTCCAATGTGGTGAGTCCTTGGTCCTCCTGGCTCTGAGCCACCAGCAGCTGTTTCCGTACAGCTGTTTCCTGAGTAGTGATTTACACCATCCTTGAATAGCCCAGCCACCTTGTTCCATCTCCGTCCCTGATGCTGGTCTTGTCCCATGTTAATGGGCTAGATAGACCATGTGGTGTAGTATCTAAGAACCGTCCCATTGCTGCTCCTGACACAACAGTTCATTTAGTGACCGTTCAAAGTTACAAGGGCACTGAAAAAAATTGACCTCTGACTGTTTTTCACACCCATAGCAGTTGCAGCATCCCCAGGGTCACGTGATTTACCTTCGGATGCTTGAGAACCAGTTCACATTTATGACGGTCGCAATGTCCCAGGGGGGTCACGTGATCCCCTTTTGTGACCTCCTGACAAGCAAAGTGAATGGGGGAAGCCAGGTTCACTTAACAACCGTGTGACTAATTTAACACCTGCAGGGATTCACTCAACAAATGTGGCAAGACAAGTCGTAAAATGGGGCAAAGCCCACTTAACAAATTTCTCACTTAGCAACAGAAAGTTTGGGCTCTGTTGTGGTCGTAAGGTGAGGACTACCTGTGTTTTAACCTGGATTCCCGCACTGAGCAGGCCGCTTGTTCTGTCCCAGCCTACGTCCGTCCTTGTTCTGTCCCAGCCTACGTCACAAGAACAAACCCCTCTTTAACAGTAGGCTGGGAAAAACAACCCCTTTTTATTTCAAAAACAGTCCTGATAAGTTTTCTCCAAAACAAAAATAACAGAATACTTTTCCAACAGATAATTGGTTAAAAAAGCAAACAGAGCAGGAGTTAAACAAGAAATTCATCGGTAAAACAAACAGACCATGATCCCTGGAAGTTCTTTACAAACGGTTGCCTTCGGCAACCAGCACCGCCCACACCTTCCCTTTTTATTAAGCAGCCCCAAGGCGTGGCTTCTCAGTGCCTTCTCCTCCTGCCTTGGAGTTGCCCTATTGACTCCCTCTGACCTGCTCTAGTTAATTGCCTTCGGTCTGTAATGACCTCCAGCTGTGAGTCCTCAAAGTCTGACTCATCTTCCCCACACAGCTGTGTCTCATCCTGACCACAATTGGAGGGGCCAGGCTCTTCATCAGATTGTGAGTCTTGTAATTCATCAGAGCCTGACTCTGATGGCTCCCCCCCCCCTCCTCCTCAGATTCCCCGGACTCAGCTGTTGGGATCACAGGCTGGCACGGAATCGCGACACCGCTGGACTCAAAGGCTCAGGGATCTTTATAGCCCCAGGAACCTTGGATTCTATGCATCGCAATCGCAATAGCCCTTATACATTTATATGCCGCTTTTGCATCCAAAGGACCTAACTGGGTCTCTGCCTAGGACAATCGAAAGAATGACTTAGGATAACATCCGTGTAGTGCTTGCTTGCACAAAAGCCTAATTAGCAGGACTTCCCCCTTTAAATTAATTTAACCTAAATTTAGAATTGGAATTTGAATTTTTTTATCAGCCCCCCCCTCCCCACGTTCCCCATTCACCCACCTTAACATGCTTTATTCTGCATTGCACAGAAAACTGGATGGCGCTGGACTGATGGGACACGATCCACGTATAAAAAGTGGAGCAATGGTAAACCCAACGTTGTGTCTAACGATGACACTTGCGCCGGTCTCTCTCCTGCATCTGGTCAGTATGAGAATCCATCGTTCCTTAGTGTGGATGGAGTTTGCGTCTGTAATTCCAGGAAAGCAGTGAAGGGAAGGGAAGATGGGGAAGGGAAGACGGGGAAGGGAAGATGGGGAAGGGAAGGGAAGACGGGGAAGGGAAGGGAAGGCAGGAAGGGAGGGGAAGGGAAGATGGGGAAGGGAAGACAGGAGAGAGCTTTGTGAATGCCTGGTTTTATTTCAAACATTTATATTTACCCGGCCACCCAGCTCAATCAAGGTGACCCCGAGTGACATACAACAAGAAGAATAAGCCTATAATCTAAAACATCAACTGTATTTCACTTGAAATAGTAAGCCAGATGTGCAAAACAGCAATCTGAATAGAATAGATCAATACAGTGTTTTTCAAGATTAGCAACTTTAAGAAGCGTGGCCTTCAGCTCCCAGGATCCCCCAAGCAGAGACCCAAACGCTTGAGGGAAGACCCCTGTCTTAACTCTCTTGATGGAAGAGCTGAGTCTGCTCTAGCTCAGCAGGAAGACTGTTCTGGAGCAGGGAGGCAGCCACGGAAAAGGGGCCCTTCCCAGATCCCACCAGATGGCAAGGCTTAGATGAGGGGAGCTGCAGCAAGCACCCCACTTGTGGGAGAGGACCTGGAAGGTGGAGTTAAACATGTCATCTGTTTGAAGTCTTTGTGTCACCACGAGAGACCTAGGTCCAGTCCTCCGGAATTCTCTTGACCCTTATCTAGTGCCCATTTAGCTTTGGCCGTTACTTGACTAGATTCTTGTGTGTGGAAGCTGTTTGCACTTGATGCCACCCATGAGTGGGCGTGGGGCAGGCAGATGTACTTGAGAACAGATGGTCTGCAAGTAGCCCAATCCTGGGCCATATTGGGCTCTAAAGTTGATCACCACCCATGTTCCTTTCTTTCAGGGCACGAGAAATGGGTTGATGTAAAATGTGGCTGCAAATATCCTTTCCTCTGCAAATGGAAACCCT
>NW_015389232.1:67492-69211 GCF_001527695.2 Protobothrops mucrosquamatus
GAAAAAGCATCTTTGGGACAACCTTGACCTGGATGACTCAGAATCTCCATAGACATTTTTTTACTGGCAATAAAATGAGAATAAGTGCTGAAAGAAATGGAGCTTTTTATTGAGTACTTGAATTACTGAATTATTACACTAAATTATTATTCTTGATCACATGAATTACTGAAAAAGGGCTTTTGAAAGAATTAAGTCCATCCAGACCACAACTAAACTTCATCTTCAGCTGTCTCTTAAAACGGATAAGATGAATTTTGAGTCTGTCTCTCAGGGGTTGGTAAATTTGCAAGATGTACAATACTGTTGTTGTGGTTCATAAAAGTAAAAATCTACACAAGGCAACTTGTTATGGGGCTTGCAGGCATCAAGTTATGATAGAACATAAAATGCTGAATTAATATGATATCTTTCATTGTTGCCTCATAAGAAATGTTTTATCTTGAGTAAGTTCATTGACCAGTTCCTATGTAGCAGTCTCATTTTTCTTAGAGAAAAAAACACACATACACAAAGCCACACACTGCAAAATGAAGCCTGCCCCATCTTCTAGATGTTGAGAATCTTCCTCAGGGCCCCCTTCACTTCCTTGTTCCGGAGGCTGTAGATCAAGGGGTTCAACATGGGGGTGATGATGCAAAACATGGTGGAGATCAAGGTGTCCACCTCTAGAGAGTAGCCAGCACTGGGCTGGTTGTAGTTCACAAAGCCGTTTCCAACAAAGAGTGTTACTACAGCAAGGTGTGAAGCGCAGGTGGAGAAGGCTTTGCGCCTGCCGATCTTGGAGTGGATCTGCAGAATGGAGGACAAAATGTAGAAATAGGACAGGACGATGAGCAGAACAGGGACGAGACCCACCAAGATGCTGTTGATATAACTGACCAACGTGTTGACTGAAATGTCACTGCAAGCAATTTTCAACAATGGGGGGACATCACAAAACATGTGAGGGACCTGGAGGTGTCCACAGAAATCTAATCTAGAGGCCAGGGCAGCATAGATAGCGGAGTTCAGGAAGCCCCAGAGCCAAACGGCCACAGACATCTGGACACACAACTTGTCCCTCATCAGGTGGGCATAGTGCAAAGGTTGGCAGACGGCAGCATAGCGGTCATATGCCATGACGGACAGCAGGGCAGGTTCACATCCCGCAAAGCCAATCAGGAAGAAGGCTTGTGCCAGGCATTGGTTATAGGAGATGGCGTACTGCTGGCATAGGAAGTCCACCAGGATCTTTGGTACCACCACAGAGGACAGGCATATATCCAAGAAGGAGAGCTGGCTGAGGAAGAAGTACATGGGTGTGTGAAGACGGGAATCCAGGAGAATCAGAATTATGATCATGAGGTTGCTCATCAGAGTGACCAAATATTCAGTAACGAACACCAAGAAAAGGTGGATTTCATGACTAAGAAGGCTGGACAAACCCAGGAGGATGAATTCTGTCCCTTGGGTTTTGTTCTGGGCATCCATGAGAGAAAAAAAGAAACAGCTGGCAAAACAGAAAAATGCATGTCAAGAAAGCAAAGAGGAGTAATGAATTTTGGAGGACGCATGTAAGAGGTAAAAGGATAATGTCATTATTTGGGGTCTCTGTGGAGAATGAAATATTAAGAATCTCTTATACCTAAAGATAACCTTATTAAGAGTCAAATATATATGGGTTGATGTTTCAAGGATTTCCTTCCTTCCTTCCTTCCTTCCTTCCTTCCTTCCTTC
>NW_015389232.1:76487-81364 GCF_001527695.2 Protobothrops mucrosquamatus
CCCACGGAGCCGGAAGGGAGATGTTTAGAAGATTGTCCTCACCACAGAAGCAATTTTCACAGTTCGTGCATTATCCGTGACAGGTGGTAACTCATGGGGGGAAACGTCCCTTGGCACGGAATAGCAGGGCAGGGAGAAGACCCCCTCTGGGACAAAACTCACAACTGGGACTTGTTAGCTGTACCAGGGCTGGGGGGGGACGCAGTGCAAGGAAGAGAACAAAGTTGACTAGCTTCATTTTACCTTGAAACATAGCTAATCAGGAAGAGAAATCAGAAATTCAGTTCCCATTGTAGTTTGTAGCTGGTGTCCCAGGTATGAATCCAAGGGTCTTTGTCTGGAGAAGCCCAACTGAACACCCTGAGGTGGAGACTGAAACAGGACGATGTTACGCTGCGCTGGAGGAGGATATGGGGTGGGTGGGTGTTGCCTTTTGCCAAGTCTTTTATACTCCCAAACCACAAAACCTACAAACATGAGCATCGGGGCCTTATGTGTTGCCTCTTTTTCCTGTTAATGGCTTAATCTCCCACAGCACTTAGAAACACAGACATACGTGTACATAGGTTGTACAGAAGCTTTCATAATGTAACTGTCATTTCAGCAAGTTGTTGTGTTCTACTCTGCTTTGTTTAGTAATATTTGAGCAATAATTGCGAGTCTGTGGTTTTGCTTCCTTTTGCATGCATTGTGCCTAAAGCACAGCGGGAGCTACACAAAGCAAGGAGTGCCTCTGGCCGTGTGTTTATTTATGAGGCTGCTCTCCTGCCTAGCCAGACTATCTTACCCGTGGATTCCCATGCAAAGTTGTTTTATTTGTTCCTATGTTTAGCAAAGCTGATTAATGTTTCTGGTTGCAGTCTTAGTTCTCCCTTGTCACCTTTCTCTCCTTGGATGGCAGGTCTGCTGCAGAGGCAAATGGAGGAATTTATAGTCTAGGCACAGGCAAGGGCACAGCAAGGGGATGAGTTCCTGGGGTGTGTGTGTGTGAATGGAGGATGGGAGAAGCTGCTTTGGATGAGAGGGAAACTTTGGTCTAATGTTCAGTATGAAGATTGTTTGCAATAGCTTTGACCAACAGGCTAGCAGGCATCATTTGAATCTCTGAGGGTTAGCTAGATTTATATTTATTATTTAATTGTTTGTTTGTTTGTTTGTTTGTTTAAAATAAATATTTGAGCCGTGATGGTGCAGTGGCTAGAATGCAGCATTGCAGGCTAATTCTGCTGACTGCCAGGAGTTCGATCCCGACTCAGCCTTGCATCCTGCCGAAGTCGGTAAAATGAGGACCCAGATTGTGGGGGGCAGCATGCTGACTCTGTAAGCCACTTAGAGAGGGCTACAAAGCACTGTGAAGCGATATATAAGCCTAAGTGCTATTGGTATTGCCATAGTGGCTTAATAGTGACAATCTAACAATAATACCCCTCTTCTTGTGTTGGCATGGAATCTATCACAGCCTTGTAAGGACATAAGAATTCATCTCCTTACTTCTCAGCTAAGAGAAATTGTTCATGCGGAATTCAGGAGAAAAAAAAAGGATATTCTAATCTATTACATATGTGCAATGGCCTGATAGCCGTATTTGTCTGGTTCTCATTAGCTTTTATTATTTCTAATGACAGCTTTAATTTGGAGTAGCAAATGAATTCACACACTCACACGAAATCCACAATAGATTTAAAAATCTTTGTTTTCGTTTTTGAACACTAAGTTACATAGGCTCCGAAGTTCTTTCAGTGTGTGATGAAACTGCGTCAAGAGTTTTATCAGGGCTCTGGACAAGGATCTTTCTTTGAGAACTCTTCATTGTGGTAGAACCACTGGAGGACGGGGAAGTAGGGACGTTCCAGCTGAGAGTCCATTTGAGGGAGGAAGCTTCTGTGGCCAAACTCTTCGGTTTTTACCTGCAGAATTTTCTACAGACATTGCAAGGGTTATCCTTTATGCCAGAGGTCTTCAAACTTGGTCCTTTTATGACTCGTGGACTTCAACTCCCAGAATTCCTCACCCAGCCTCCATTTTGTTTGTTAGATTTAAAACAGGGGCCTTCAAACTTGGTCCTTTTATGACTTGTGGACTTCAACTCCCAGAATTCCTCAGCCACCTCAGAGATGCCCGTTTGGGAGATTGGCATCAGGAAACCGGGTGCAGTTGTGCAAGGCCAGTCCCAGCTCACGAGGCTCCCTCCCTTCACACCTACCACAACTGATCTGGGGAAGGAGAGCTGATGCATCTGGGAGCAGCTGGAGAAACAGCAACTGCTGAGGAAAGGCGAAGACGATGGGATTATTTATCTCTCTGCTCCAACCGGGCACATCCTCAGAGTTTGCCCAGCCAGGTGCCCGTGGAGGGAGAGCGGGATGACCAGCAGGGCATAAAAAAAAGGAGCATCACCCCACTCGCTATTCATGGATCCAGGGAAACGACCACGGCCCCTTTCTCAAGCGCCCACAGTGGGGAGGGGAGTATTCAGCTTGGAAAGAGGGCCGAGGCGTCCTATGGGTCAGGAGACGCTCCTAGTTGCTTCTGCCAGGTGGGGAGCGAAGGGACAGGTTCCGATCTGCACAGTCCACAACTACAAGGGCCTCAAAACAAGGTCACAATAAGGGATCCCTACCCCCCACTGCTGAGATCAGATTTGAGGGACCGATTGCAGATGGCTCACATATTTACCCAGCTGGACCTCAGGAACGCTTATAAACTCATTAGAGTCAAAGGAGGGAACGAGTATTTCACAGCCAGATGGCCCTCAATGGGCTAATCAGGAAATAATAGAATAGAATAGAATAGAATAGAATAGAATAGAATAGAATAGAATAGAATAATAGAATAGAATAGAATAGAATAGAATAGAATAGACCAAAATTGGATGCAGTATTCCAAGTGTGGCCTTACCAAGACCTTGTAAAGTGGTATTAACTCTTCACCTGATCTTGATTCTATCCCTCTGTTAATGCAGCCCAGCACTCTGTTGGCCTTTTTGGCAGCTGCAGCACACGGCTGGCTCCTATTTAGGTCATTGTCCACTAGGACTCCGAGGTCCCTCTCACAGTTACTACGACTGAGCAAGGTACCCCCTATACTATACCTGTACATTTAGTTTTTTCTTGCCTAAATGTAGAACCTTACTTTTTTCAACATTCAATTTCATTTTGTTGGATAGGGCCCAGTGTTCAAGTCTGTCCAGATCCTCCTGTATCCTAAGCCTGTCTTCTGGAGTGTTGGCTGTTCCTGCCAGTTTGGTGTCATCTGCAAATCTGATGAGTTCCCCATCTATCCCCTCGTCCAAATCATTGATGAAGATGTTGAAGAGCACTGGGCCCAGAACAGAGCCCTGGGGCACCCCACTGCACACTTCCCTCCACATAGATGCGGTTCCATTGAGGACCACATGCTGAGTACGGCCGGTCAGCCATCTACGAATCCATCTGGTGGTGATGCTGTCTAACTCACATTTTGCTATCTTATCAAGTAGTAGGTGGTGGTCTACTTTGTCTGAAAGCATCATAGCATCAATGCATGGTCCTTCTAAAGAAACACCCTCCCCCTCCCCTTTAATGCCATGCAGAAGATTCAGGACCTCAACAGTCTCCAAAAGAAACAAGGCCAGTCATGCTAGGCAGAATTTATTGGACCTTCTGGCCTGTCAGGAGCAGCAAAACCAGATCCAAGTTACAGAGAGCATCCATTGAGCGAAGGGTGCAGAGCAGGGATTGCGGCAGGTGGGGGGTGGGCTGGGCTGGGGGCTTCCTTGCTTCTCCAGACTTCACCAGGTGCTTCCCTCCCTCTGGAGCAGAAGACGGAGCCCTTTGCCCTAGAATCTGCACTGGCAGATGAACGGACGGAGGGCGTCACAGGATATGTCGTTCCAGGTCTTATAATCTGGACAGCAAAAGAGAAAGTTTTGCAGTGACTCCCTCAGAGTCCCCGAAGAGTACAGTTACAGTCCTCGAATTTACATCAGATCATTTAGTGACCGTTCAAAATTACAACAGCACTCAAAGAAGCGACTTATTACTGTTTTTCACACTTAGGACTTTTGCAGCTTCCCCAGGGTCATGTGATCAAGACTCAGATGCTTGGGAATCAACTCCTGTTTGTGACGGTTGCCCAGTGTCCTGGGGGGGTCACGTGACCCCCTTTTGTGACCTTCTCAGAAGCAGAGTCAACGGGGACGCCAGAGTCACAAAGACATCATGCCACCTTATCGACTCCTTTCCTGGCATCTCTCTCTCCCACCTTTTCTCTCCGAGGGAAATACGAGATTAATGAGATGACAAACGTGGATTTGTGGAAATAATGTTCCCCTGGAGTGGAAAAAGGTCCATGCAGGGTGGATCGCTGAAACAAACCAGACCAAAAACATTAACCAGCAAAAGCTGAAAGAAAGTCATGCATTCGTGATGCTCACCTTCTGGTTAATTGGCTCCTCCTGCAGGCTCTGGTGAGACCCCAGTCGTGTCTCTTCCGGAGTGTTTGAGCTGCAAAGCAAGGATGCTCCTTCCCTTAATAGGTTCCCTCTTCCCACTGATGGAGAACCGGTTGTTCACCTATTTGAATCCCACCACTGCCTTTGTTGTATAGTCATGCTGGCCACACATGACCACAGAAAATGTCTTCAGACAACACTGCCTTCCTCAGCTAAGAAATGGAGATGAGCATCACACCTTAGAGACAGATATGTCCGGACAGGGGAAATATTTACTTTTACCTTACATCCATCTAATCCATCCATCTAATGCGCCTAGCCCTCCTTTTAGATTCTTTTAGACTTTATACACAGAGAGAGAGAGAAGGAGAAGGAGAGAGAGAGGGAGAAGGAGAAGGAGAAGGAGAGGGAGAGAGAAAGAGAGGGAGAGGGAGAGGGAGAGAGA
>NW_015389232.1:87991-91463 GCF_001527695.2 Protobothrops mucrosquamatus
GCTCTATGGTGTTCTCTCACACCAAATAAATGCTCTGTGTGTGGTATCAAGTAGGTTCTTGTGGTCAGTTGGACGTGTTATTGTCCATATCGGTGTTCTTTACTTTGTCAAGATCGTTCTAGCTTTTTCATACCAAAACTGGATATGAATAATAAATTTATTTCATTGTTCCTGCCTGATAGTTCAACATTATCAAAGGTGGCAGGTACTAGATTTCAGCAGAAGGGAATGCTGAAAACAAAAAAAGAAGAAAAAGTTTGACCCAGAGAAAAGGAATTGAAGCGAGGAAAAAGAAGTGTGCAAAACCATTTCGATTCTTTCTGGAAAGATGTGTCTTCTCGTCATCATGCATGGGCAAGATGGTGACACCCATCTTCTCACGCAGGAGATTAAATGTTTCACAATCTCTTCATTGCGGAGTAGAGTTTCCCAACTGGGAAGGATATATTTTTCTAATGCTTTCTCCTACACAAGACAAATATTTTTTTATTGGCCCAAAGATGCTTTTTCAAAAGTCAACTAGACATCGTTTTTCCTTGAAGATGTTTCGCTTCTCATCCAAGCAGCTTCTTCAGTTCTGATGGAATGTTGAATCCATTCCATCAGAACTGAAGAAGCTTCTTGGATGAGAAGCGAAACGTCTTCAAGGAAAAACAAAGTCCAGTTGCCTTTTGAAAAAGCATCTTTGGGACAACCTTGACCTGGATGACTCAGAATCTCCATAGACATTTTTTTACTGGCAATAAAATGAGAATAAGTGCTGAAAGAAATGGAGTTTTTTATTGAGTACTTGAATTACTGAATTATTACACTAAATTATTATTCTTGATCACATGAATTACTGAAAAAAGGGCTTTTGAAAGAATTAAGTCAATCCAGACCACAACTAAACTTCATCTTCAGCTGTCTCTTAAAACGGATAAGATGAATTTTGAGTCTGTCTCTCAGGGGTTGGTAAATTTGCAAGATGTACAATACTGTTGTTGTGGTTCATGAAAGTAAAAATCTACACAAGGCAACTTGTTATGGGGCTAGCAGGCATAAAGTTATGATAGAACATAGAATGCTGAATTAATATGATATCTTTCATTGTTGCCTCATAAGAAATGTTTTATCTTGAGTAAGTTCATTGACCAGTTCCTATGTAGCAGTCTCATTTTTCTTAGAGAAAAACACACACACACACAAAACCACACACTGCAAAATGAAGCCTGCCCCATCTTCTAGATGTTGAGAATCTTCCTCAGGGCCCCCTTCACTTCCTTGTTCCGGAGGCTGTAGATCAAGGGGTTCAACATGGGGGTGACGATGCAAAACATGGTGGAGATCAAGGTGTCCACCTCTAGAGAGTAGCCAGCACTGGGCTGGTTGTAGTTCACAAAGGCATTTCCAACAAAGAGTGTTACTACAGCAAGGTGTGAAGCGCAGGTGGAGAAGGCTTTGCGCCTGCCGATCTTGGAGTGGATCTGCAGAATGGAGGACAAAATGTAGAAATAGGACAGGACGATGAGCAGAACAGGGACAAGACCCACCAAGGTGCTGTTGATATAACTGACCAACGTGTTGACTGAAATGTCACTGCAAGCAATTTTCAACAATGGGGGGACATCACAAAACATGTGAGGGACCTGGAGGTGTCCACAGAAATCCAACTTAGAGGCCAGGGCAGCATAGATAGCTGAGTCTAGGAAGCCCCAGAGCCAAACGACCACAGACATCTGGACACACAACTTGCCCCTCATCAGGTGGGCATAGTGCAAAGGTTGGCAGATGGCAGCATAGCGGTCATAGGCCATGATGGCCAGCAGTGCCGGCTCACATCCCGCAAAGCCAATCAGGAAGAAGGCTTGTGCCAGGCATTGGTTATAGGAGATGGTGTACTGCTGGCGTAGGAAGTCCACAAGGATCTTTGGTACCACCACAGAGGAAAGGCATATATCCAAGAAGGAGAGCTGGCTGAGGAAGAAGTACATGGGCGTGTGAAGACGGGAATCCAGGAGAATCAGAATTATGATCATGAGGTTGCTCATCAGAGTGACCAAATATTCAGTAACAAACACCAAGAAAAGGTGGATTTCATGACTAAGAAGGCTGGACAAACCCAGGAGGATGAATTCTGTCCCTTGGGTTTTGTTCTGGGCATCCATGAGAGAAAAAAAGAAACAGCTGGCAAAACAGAAAAATGCATGTCAAGAAAGCAAAGAGTAGTAATGAATTTTGGAGAACGCATGTAAGAGGTAAAAGGACAATGTCATTATTTGGGGTCTCTGTGGAGAATGAAATATTAAGAATCTCTTATACCTAAAGATAACCTTATTAAGAGTCAAATATATATGGGTTGATGTTTCAAGGATTTCCTTCCTTCCTTCTCTCCTTCCTTCCTTCCTTCCTTCCTTCCTTCCTTCCTTCCTTCCTTCCTTCCTTCCTTCCTTCCTTCCTTCCTTCCTTCCTTCCTTCCTTCCTAACTGCAACAAGACTGAGTAGGGGACTGGGGGACTAAAACATACAAAGAATGGTTACAGGAACTGGGTATGTCTAGTCTAATGAAAAGAAGGACTAGGGGAGACATGATAGCAATCTTCCAATATTTGGGGCTCCTACAAAGACAAGGGGGTCCAAGTATTTTCCAAAGCACCCAAAGAGAAGACAAGAAATGTTGGAAACTAACCAAGGAGAAAAACAATCTAGAACTAAGGAGACATTTCCTAATTTCTCAGCAATCATCCAATGGAACAACCTGCCTCCAGAAGATGCCTCTGGCATCTCAGGGGGATGATGTTATAAAGTGTGTGGGGGCTGAGGCAGGAAAGGCTCTCCTCCTGAGTCCCACCAGGTGACACTCCCTAATAAATGAGTGAGCAAATGGGCTAAGAGGACCCAAAATGAGTGCTACAAAGTCTTCTGAGGAAGCAACAGTCCTTCAACTCTGCCTTCTCAGCCATTGGCATCCTTAGGAGCCACACTATGACGCTCTCACCTGAAACAGCAGGTTTTGGATCACCCTCTTCAGAGGTCATCAGCCTGCAGAAGGACACACTCTTCTTCAACCTTCCAAAGATCGTCTGCCCTCTGCTTTGAGAGATGATCTTGTCTGAAATAACAGTTCCTCTGAGATTGGACAGCCTGGAGGACAGAAGAGAAAGGGTGGGACATGACTGAAACTTTTAGCAATAGCAATAGCACTTAGATTTATATACCGCTTCACAGTGCTTTACAGCACTCTCTGGGTGGTTTACAGAGTCAGCCTCTGCCCCCCAACAATCTGGGTCCTCGTTTTAACCAACCTCGGAAGGATGGAAGGCTGAGTCAACTTTGAGCCGGTCAGGATTGAACTCCTGACAGTGAGCAGAGATAGCTTGTAATATTGCATTCTCACCTCTGCACCATCGGGGCTCTTTAAATATATGAAGGATGTGAATTAAGTTCTAGAAGACCGTATTTTCAATATTAAGAAAAAATCAAAAGCATGGAA
>NW_015389233.1:0-5531 GCF_001527695.2 Protobothrops mucrosquamatus
TTTATCAGTGCCATTGTGAGTGGTTACTAAACGAATGGTTGCAAATCAAGGACTACCTGTACCAGGGGCAGGCAACCTTGGCTCTTTTATGACTTGTGGACTTCAACTCCCAGAATTCCTGAGCCAGCATGGCTCAGCTTGGAAACTCTCCCTTTCCCCTCAGCATGGCTGGCTCAGGAATTCTGGGAGTTGAAGTCCACGAGTCATAAAAGAGCCAAGGTTGCCTACCCCTGACCTGTACTATGTCCAGTTTGGGACATCATAGTTCAAAAAGAACCAGAACAAATTGGAGCATGTTCAGGGGACGCCTACCAAAATAGTAAAAGGCCTGAAAAACAGCTCAAAAAATTCTAAATATATCTGGGTAGGATCAGCCTAGAAAAGAAATAAATCTGAGGAGAGGTATGAGAGAAATCTTGAAATATCTGAAGGGCTCTCACACATATAAAAAGGAATGATTTTATTCTCTGGTAGCCAAGAGGGATGTTCCACTTGGGAACTGTTGTTATTTGTTGGGAAGCCTTGGCCAAACTGGCAACACATACAAATGCAATAAATAAAATAAAACCCGTTTTTACAGATGACACCCAAATAATTATGGCTAAGCCAGAATAATTACAGTTCTACCCAGTCATCACCAGCCTTAGATAATTAAATGCAACTCTCCCTCCAGATCTTGCAGCAAGGCATCACATACCCTTTAGTGCCAAAGAACTGTAAATCTCACCCATCGGGGTGTCTGCTCCATGAGGCAGTCAATTATATAAATGGTTCTAGCTGGGTGGTCTGTCCCACTTCTCTTTCCTTTCTCTCAGGCTAGCGATTCCAATGAAAGTCTCCATTTCTGGTCCTTTCAATGTGGTCAAGAAAGATGGCAGGCCAGCAGGAAAGGGCACAAATCAAAGGACAGCTTGTTCAATGGAAGAATAGTGGCCTGTTTGGAGGGCTATGTTGAGGGTCAATAAGGCAAAAGCTGGCAAGCACTCTCTCCATTAAAAGCTGCTACAGAGATGGGTGGTCGTTATTTTCATCATCATCGTCTTAATTTTAGCAGAACAGAGTAACAGAGTTGGATGGGACCTTGGAGGTCTTCTAGTCCAGGGATCTTCAACCTTGGCAACCTTAAGACTTGTGGACTTCAACTCCCAGAAGTCCTCAGCCAGCAAAGGAGACCCTAATCATTTCAGACAAATAGTTGTCCAGCCTCTTCTTGAAAACCTCCAGTGCTGGAAGCTGTTCCATTATAGGTAGTCCTCGACTTACAACAGTTTACTCAGTGACCGTTCGAAGTTACAACGGCACTGACATGCCCGTTTTTCACACTTACGAACGTTGCAGCATCCCCATGGTCAGGTGTATCAAAATTCAGAGGCTCGGCGACTGATTCATATTTCTGACGGTTGCAATGTCTCTGGGTCATGTGATCCCCCTTTTATGACCTTCTGACAAGCAAAGTCAGTGGGGAATCCAGATTCACTTAACAACCATGTTGCTAACTTAACAACTGCAGTGATTCACTTAACCACTGTGGCAAGAAAGATCATAAAATGGGGGAAAACTCCCTTAACCAATGTCCCACTTAGCAACAGAAATGTTGGGCTCAGCTGAGGTCATAATTTGAGGAGTACGTGATTTTTTTCTTACTGCAAGGAAATATCTCCTTAGTTCCAGGTTGCTTCTCTCTTTGGTTAGTGTCCATCCGTTGCTTCTTGTCCTGCCTTCAGGCACTTTGGAGAATAGCTTGACTCCCTCTTCTTTGTGGCAGCCCCTGAGATATTGGAACACTGCTATTATGTCACCCCTTGTCCTTCTTTTTATTAGACTAAGGCAGGGGTAGGCAACCTTGGCTCTTTTATGACTCGTGGACTTCAACTCCCAGAATTCCTGAGCCAGCCAAGCTGAGGGGAAAGGGAGAAGTTTCCAAGCTGAGCCATGCTGGCTCAGGAATTCTGGGAGTTGAAGTCCACGAGTCATAAAAGAGCCAACGTTGCCTACCCCTGGACTAAGACATGCCCAATTCCTGCAACCAATTTACCGGTAACTCTTTGGCAGGGAATGAAGATATTCAGAAATGGCCTGACTAAAGAAGAGTGTGTAAAACAGAGTTTTTCAAGATGGCAACTTTAAGATGTGTGGAGTTCAGCTCCCAGAATGCAGCAAATTTTATGACTGTCACAGGTTATGACCACGATGGTCATACTTTCCCAACAACAACAACCCTATGAAGTGATTTGGGTTAAGAGAGGGACTGGCCCAAAGTCACCCAGTTGGCTTTCATGGCTAAGGCAGGACTGGAACTCACAGTCTCCTGGTGATTGGCCCAAACTTATCTAGCTAGCTTTCCTGCCTAAGCCGGAACTAGAACTCACTGCTTCCTAGTTTGTTGTGTGATGCCTTAACCATTAGACCAAACTGGCTCTACATGTTGGGAACATTTAAGGCTCTGTCACCCAAACCACATTCTCAAGCTGGATGCCCAACAAACACAGTGAATTTCCAGACAAAAGGTGGCTCCTCCATCTCCCTATTCAATGAGCGGGCTGGGGATCCAATTCGTGCCAGCAACTTCAATCGCATTTGAAAGAAAAGCAGAGTTGCATTTCTGTTATATTGCCAGGTCTTTCAGCAATCAAAATCTCTCTCCCAGGAGATGGTTATTGCTCCGTCTCCAAGCTCTGTTCAAACCGGCTGCCCAGCCTCTTTCACGGGTTGGGACTTTGTTTAAATATTTAACTAGCAAGTTTCAAACCAAAACTGCTCGCTTTGAAATGAAAACGTGGCCTTGTTCTCCCCGAAACGGTCAGCAGGGATTGGAGACTCCGGGGTCACCGAGCTATAAAACAGCTGGAAATGATTTCAGCTCTTACAGAAAGGAAGCACCATTAAATCATCTTTTGGGGGAAGATTTATATTTTCTTCCTACTGACAGGACAGAGGATAAGCAAAGGTCAGGTCCCAAGCTAGCCAGTGTTTGCTATGCTATTCCTCCCAAGACAGGGCAAGCATGAGCCTGAAAGTTTGGAAGAATAAACCTTTGGTCCCGGTGACTGACTCAGATTGGATCCTGCAACATTATCCTGGGACACGGATATTTTCCTTCATTCGACACAGCAATCACTTATTACAGTTCATCTATCTATCTATCTATCTATCTATCTATCTATCTATCTATCTATCTATCTATCTATCTATCTATCTATCTATCTATCTATCTATCTATCTATCTATCTATCTATCATCTATCTATCTTGTCTGTCTGTCTGTCTGTCTGTCTATCTATCTATCTATCTATCTATCCAGCTATCCATCCATCCATCCATCCAGCTATCTAGCTAGCTATCAAATCTAGCTCTCTAGCTATCTAATCTAGCTATCTAATCTAGCTATCCAGCTATCTAACCTATCTATCTAGCTATCTAATCTCTCTATCTACCTATCTTAACTTATCTAATCTATCAATCTATCAATCTATCAATCCATCCATCCATCCATCCAGCTATCTAGCTAGCTATCCAATCTAGCTATCTAGCTATCTAATCTAGCTATCCAATCTAGCTATCTAGCTATCTAATCTAGCTATCCAATCTAGCTATCTAATCTAGCTATCTAGCTATCCGTCCGTCCGTCCATCCATCCATCCATCCATCTATCCATTTATCTATCCAGCTATCAATCTAGTTATCTATCTATCTATCTATCTATCTATCTATCTATCTATCTATCTATCTATCTATCTATCTATCTATCTATCTATCTATCTATCTATCTATCTATCTATCTATCTATCTATCTATCTATCTATCCAGCTATCAATCTAGTTATCTATCTAATATAGCTATCTATCCAGATATCCAATCTATCTATCTATCTATCTATCTATCTATCTATCTATCTATCTATCTATCTATCTATCTATCTATCTACCTACCTACCTACCTACCTACCTACCTACCTACCTACCTACCTAACAAGGTTTTAAAATTGGGCATGGTCATAGTGATCTACCTAACAACCACCTTACAACTATAATTCTGGGCTCAATTATGGTCATGAATTGAGGACTTCCTGTATTGCAACAGTCCCCAACCTTTGTGGCTCTGCAGACCAGCAGTGGCAGCAATGGGAGAGGGGGAGAGGTGCATACCCCTTGCGCAAATGGAACTTCATGTGCTTGCCTGCTGCTTGCGTGGCCTGGTTCCCAATGGGCCATGGCCCGGTACCGGGCAGCAGACAGGGGGTTGTGGACCCCTGCTGTATTGTATCTTCTTTTATGAAAGTCTGATGCCGTAACCTGTGACAAAGTCAAGTAAGTTAGAGTTTACTGATATTTCAAGCATAAAACCACTTTTAAAAATTATTTATTAATCTCTCTCCTATGAAACATCTCAGTGTGTCAAGATATCCCACATTTGAGGCCATAACGATCGGTTTGCAGAAAGAAAATAAAAGTTAATAATCCATCTGAAACTTTGCATATTTAAGGTCCTATATCTGGTTGTGCTAGGCCTGCCTGGACTCTGACCATAAAGGTTTGATCTAAGCCTCAACTACAAGGAATCAGCAATTCATTCTGGAGTGATCTCTTAACTGGCCTGTTATCTGCTTAAGGAAGTGTCAACTTTCAGACAGTTCATCATGCTTGAAGAAAATATCTCGAAAACATCACAGTGCACACAATCTCGTCAACAAAAGCTGAGTCAATATTGACTTTATGTGGTCCACACTTTGAGGCTGTATCAACAGCAAGGTTGCAAATCTATCCTAAGGGGTAATTGACTGATGATCCATTTGATGCATAGAATACATCTAGGACAGCGGTCCCCAATCTTTCTGGCTTGGCAGCCTGGCCGGGGGGGGGGGGTTGTGTGTGTGTGTGTGTGCACAGCTCCATTTGTGCGAGTGAAGCTTTGCACACAAGTGCCCATTGCACGCACACTTGCCCGCCTGCTGCTTGCGTGGCCCAGTTCCAAACGGTAGTGGCCCGTGGCCTGGGGGTTGGGGAATCCCTGATCTAGGAGATACACTACAATCATTGCTCTCTTAGGAATCATTTAACCATATAGATAAACAGGAAGGTAAAACAGAAAAGCTATTTTTACAGATATGGTATTTCTTTTTTCCTTGTCTAGGGGGAATAGCCAAGCAATATAATCTAGTGCAACAAACAGAAAATGACAAGTTTACGCTGCTTCATATTACACTATTTTTACTCATACGGTATTTCTTTTTTCCTTGTCTAGGGGGAATAGCCAAGCAATATAATCCTAATGGCAGGATTACCTTAACTCTAGTTTCTATTAGTTCCACCAAAAGGAACCTTTTAGAGCAGAAAAACAAGACAAAGTCCTTTAAATCAGTGTTACTCAAACTTGGCATCTTTAAGATGTCTGGTTTCCAACTCCCATAATACCCCAGCTGGTTGGGAAATCCTGGAAATTGAAGTCCAGGCATCTTAAAATTGCCAAGCTTGAGCCACACTGCTTTAAATAAATAATATGAAAGCATCCCTTACTTACTTACAACCTGAAGTT
>NW_015389233.1:12474-19023 GCF_001527695.2 Protobothrops mucrosquamatus
CAGGTCCTTGGGAAGAACTCAATAGGTGGATAAAAAATCAGTCTGAACATCTTTGTGCAACAAAGGAAAATAATAATGAACATCTGGTTGACTGTGTGACGAACCATAATAATCCATTCTGAACATCTGGCTGACCGGGCAACGAACCATAAGAGTAATAATGGTGTGTAAATGTGGTTTATCTCCATGTGTCTGCTGACGGCTGATTTGTTTAAGTGCCAAGCCCTGTTTCTGAGTTTAGTCTGGATCATGATGCTCACAGTTTCTCAACTGGTTGATTCTGTCCATGTGTTTTGAAATTAAGGAGTTTTCATCATGTCATCTGACTGCTAGATGGTGTTATTGGACTCTGCTAGTCCTCTGCCTGTTGTTCTTCCTAACGGCTGTTACAGTCCTTACACTGTAGCTGACTCCTGTTTTTTCTTCTTGGACTATTGAGTATTTTTTGGTTTACTTAAGGTATTTTGGAGGTTTGGGCTAGTTTGCGTGCTACAGTGATGCTGTGTAATAGTCTTTTGGCTGTATCTGAGATGTTCTCCAGGAATAGCAGCATTATCTTTTTCATAACTTCTGTTGGTTGTGCAGTGTTAGTTTGACTGCTCAGACACTTTTTGATAAAGTTGCGTGGGCATCCATCTTGTTGGAAGATGTTGTATAGGTGGTGTGTTTCTTTCTTCTGGTGTCCTGAGTTGCTGCAGTGTGTTTATGCTCATCTCAATAATGTTCTTACACAGCCCCTCTTGTGGGAAGTTGGGTTGTTACTTTGGTAGTAAATACCTGGTTAGTGTGGGTAGTTTTTCAATAGACTTGCATTTCCAATTTGCTGCTATTTCCTTTGCTAATGAGAATATCTAGGAAAGGTAATATGTTGTTGCTTCTTCCCTTGTGAATTGTATTTCCTTTGAAGATGTTGACTGTTTCACGTATCTTCTAGTTGTCCCTTTTTTCTAGTTGTCTAGTTGTCCCTTTTTTTATTATCATAAAGGTATCATCTATACCAGGGGTAGGCAACCTTGGCTCTTTTATGACTTGTGGACTTCAACTCCCAGAATAAGTCCACGAGTCATAAAAGAGGCAAGGTTGCCTACCCCTGATCTATACACTGGATCCATGCTTTTGGTTACATGAATGGGAGTGCTATAGTTTTAAAATGCTGCAATACAGTCTCTGCTATGAGTCCTAAGAGTAGTGATCTCATAGGTCAGTGGTGGCGAACCTATGGCACGCATGCCAGAGGCGGCACTCAGAGCCCTCTCTGTGGGCACGCGCACCATGCCCCAGAGATGGCAACTGTCCCTCTTCAACCAGCTGCCCACTAACTCACCGATGTCCCACATGGCCGGATGCATCCCAGCATGGCTGGTTTCCCTCCCCCCCCATCCCGTCCCTCCTGGCCTCGCATGCTCTCCTTTTCCCGCCACTGCATCGCCTCCTCAGCTGTCAGCCGGCCGTCCAGCTCAGAGGCGGCTTCTCTGAACTGCTGGCGGTGAGTTGCGGAGCCCCAGAGTGCGCCGATCAAGGGGCCAGCAGGCTGTGGCTACTGACAGACACCGTCGGCCCCCATGCGCTTGCTGGCCTCTGTGTGTGGGGGCTGATGGTGTCAGGCAGCAGCCACCCCGGCCTCTACCTCGCCTTGCCCTGTGATAATGGCACCCCTGCCCTGCCTTCGCCTTGCCTCGCCTTGCCTCACCCCGCAGGACGAGCCTCCTGCCCACCACCCCACCTGCCAGAGACCCCCTGGATCTCCCACAACCCTGCCTGGCCCCCATAGGTGTCCCTCCCCATGAGCAACATTGAAGTGACCACACCCACCTTGGCCACACCCACTCAGACTGCCATGACCACCACAGCCACGCCCACCCAGTGGGCCATGCCCGCCTGGCACTCGGCAATAAATAAGTGGGGTTTGGGTTGCAGTTTGGGCACTCGGTCTCTAAAAGGTTCATCATCACTGTCATAGGTGTTCCTCTGATTTGTTGGTATATTTGTCCATCAAACCAAAAGTAGACCACATATGAAAATACTATAGAATGCAAGTTATCCGCCCTCTTTCTAAATTACCATGTATTGTAATCGAAACCACTTGTTCAACTGACAAGATATGTTCTATATGAAGTTGCAAACCAACTCATAGGTGAGCTGACTGTTTCCTGGAGATTTCAAGTTGCTGAAGTTATGGCCATTTACCAGAATTAATTTTCATTAAGTTGATTTCCCTTCCTGGTGACTTCACGGACAAAACCTTGATTTTTTTTTTCTTCTTCTTAGCAGCAACACAAAAGTCGTTGGACCCTTCTAGGAATTTTTTTTTTCAGTTTATCAATCCAACCCTCATGCATGGTATTCCCTAGAAGCTTTCTCTCAGGCAGCAACATAGAAATCCAATGAATGAATGACTCAAACAATCCGGCCTCAACCTGCTTAGCTTCCAAAGCTAGACAACAATCAAACCGGTTTGGTAAAAGCATCAATTCCACAGAAACAAAGCCCACCCTGTGCTTTGTTATGGTTACCTCTCCACTTCTTTGTGAGAACAGGTGTTTTATCTGTGAGTACAACCTAGTCCTTCTCACCCACCCATGGAGTTACTCCAGGTGCATTCTAGAAAGAGTGCAGAGAAGAGCAACAAAGACGATTAGGGAGACACACTGTATGAAGAATGGTTGCAGGAACTGAGTTTGTTTAGTAGTCTACTGAGAAGAAGGACTAGGGGAGACATGATAGCAGTGTTCCAATATCTGAGGGGCTGGCACAAAGAAGAGGAGGGTCCACCTATTCTCCAAGGAAGCTGAAGGCAGGACAAGAACAACGGATGGAAACTAATCAAGGAGAGAAGCAACGTAGAACGAAGGAGAAATTTCCTGACTGGTAAGAACAGTTAATCAGTGGAACAGCCTGTCTCCAGAAGTTGTAGGTGCTCCATCACTGAAGGTTTTTAAGAAGGCACTGAACAGCCATTTGTCTGGCATGTATAGGGTCTCCTGCTTGAGGAGGGGGTTGAACTAGAAGACCCCCAAGGCCCGTTATTCTGTTATGATAACAGTGTTCCCTCATTTGAGGGACTGCCACAAAGAAGAGGGGGGGGGTGTTCAACCTATTTTTACAAAGTACCAGAAGGCTGGACAAGAAACAGTGGAAAAATTTCCTAACAATGAGAACAATTAACCAGCGGGACAAGTTGCCTCCAGAAGTTGTGGATGCTCCATCACTGGCGGTTTTTAACAAGAAATTATTTAGCCCTTCCTCTGAAATGATATAGGGTCTCCTGCATGAGCAGGGGGTTGGATTAGAAGACCTTTAAGGTCCCTTCTAACTCTGACCTTCTGCTAACTGGGATCTTAGCTGCTTCCTACTCCAGGAGCAAACGCAGAGGTCCTGCTGCTTTGATTTGTCTTCTCTCACCGGGGAAGGTTTCCGATTCCATTTCTTTCCCAACTACTGTAATTGCCCTTACAAGATTTACAACAACTCTGGGAAATCAGAGCTTAGTGGGTTCACACTCTCCTGCTCCTTCTTTTAACAAGTTCCCTTCTGTAGCTGGGATGTCTCCATCCAGATGTTCAGGATTGTTAGCATTTTGACAAGCACCAGCTCTTGAAGAGTGGCACCCTTCTGCCATCCACATTCCTGGGAAATTCCTGTCCCCGGGGTGCTTGTGGCTTCTGGGTAAGGGCCCCTTTTAAACAGACATTTGCTTAGACATAAGCCTGTAATAACTGTTTATCTTTAACACACCCTCGGCTCCCACCCACATTCCTGCAAACAATTTGAGGGCTTCCTTGTATCGAGATTCCCAAAATTCAACCCACTCCGTTTAAGTTGGATAAACAGAAACTCCCCCCCCCCCCAAGCACTATGAGATAAGCATTGTTGCAGTACATGGGGTACACGCTAAGTGTGCTTTTAAAAAAAATCTCCAGTCTGGGGTTCAGCTTTCTTGCAGAGCGTTTAGAAAATGATCAAATCTATTTGATCAGAACAAATGAAATGCGTATAAATCTGTTACAGTACAAGGAATACTGGTGTTATACCACCAATTCTTTTACAAAAAAAATAATTTATTGCCTCTCTCTGAGCTGTTTATTTATTAGATTTTTATCCTGCCTTTTATCATTTTATTATAAGTAAGTGTAGGTGGTGAACATAGTTAATACTCTTTCTCTTGCTATTTTCCCCACAACAATAACCCTGCGAGGTGGATTGGAGTGAGAGTGATTGACTGGTCCAAAGTCACCTATTGGTTTTCATGCCGAAGGTGGAACTAGAATTCACAGTCGCCTGCAGATTGGCCCAAAGCCACCTAGCGAGCTTTCATGTCTAAGATGGGACTGGAACTTGTGGTCTCCTTCTGATTGGTCCAAAGTCACCCACCAGCTTTCATGCCACAGGCGGGACTAGAACTTACAGTCTCCTGGTTATTGGCCCAAAGTCACTCAACTAGCTTTCATGCCTAAAGCAGGACTAGAACTCGTGGTCTCCTGGTTTGTAGGCCAGCACCTTAACAATTATACCTCTACAGATCAGATTTGAAAAGATGCAAGGTAGAAATATTACATAAAATCATTTATAATACATAATACAAAACATAAGCATTTTCGTTTGTATTAGGTTGATCTCTGAACATTTTTCTAGCGGTGCACATCATAAAAGTAATTGTTTTGTGTAGAAAGTTGCAGGTTAGATGACTTTTGTGTAAGGCTCATTTCATTCTATCTCAAAACCTTGAAATGTGGATAAACAGAAGCAACCTAGAACTAAGGAGAAACTTCCTGACAGTTAGAACAATTAACCAATGGAACAACCTGCCTCCAGAAGCGGTGAATGCTCCAACACTGGAAGTTTTTAAGAAGAGAATGGACAGCCATTTGTCCGAAATGGTGTGTTTCCTGCCTGAGCAGGGGGTTGGACTAGATGACCTCCATGGTCCCTTCAAACTTTATTATTATTATTATTATTATTATTATTATTATTATTATTATTATTATTATTATTATTATTATTATTATGGATCATCACACAGTCAGCCAGATGTTCAGACTGGATTTGGCATTTTGTCTACCTATCGAGTCCTTACCCAGGACCTGGGATAGGCAGATGTGGATGTTTGATGGTATTACAGATATTGTCGCAGGATGGAAGCAGTTCCTAGTAAGGCCGCCTTTTGCAATTGACTTAATAGCGAATTTGTCAATGCCAATGGTGTTCAAGTGGTGCTCCAGTTGTTTTGGGATTGCACCCAAGGCGCCTATTACTATTGGTACTACCTTTGTTTGCTTTTGCCACAGTCTTTCTATTTCTATTTGTAGGTCTCTGTATTATTATTATTATTATTATTATTATTATTATTATTATTATTATTATTATTATTATTATTATCTCTTTTCTCTAATTGTCTACTGCTGCTTTAACCTGGCACATTCTGAGGTCTTCACAGAATATCCAGGTAAGCTACTCAATGCAATAATCAATTCAAAAACGTGCTTAGCACCATAGCTACTTCAAGTAAAGTCAAGTTGCTTAGCTGCCCACAATGGGACTAAGTTACAATATGGATATGGGAGTCCTCTGAATGCCTGAGAAAAGCAATATGCTTATGTATAATTACAGTTATTAAACAGAACTAATGAAGCCAGGCCTATGCTTCTTTCAAAAATACTCTGTACATCCAAAATTTGTCACCCTAGCAATAGCTGACAAGTTTAAATGTTTTCAATTTCAGCAGAAAACTTTAGCAAGGATTTTTCTTTTCTTCCCATTCAACAAGTCCAAACATATTTTGTGCTGAACAGCATGCCATTCTGCTCTTAAGTCTGAACACCCTGTAATAACATACCCACCGTCATAGCGCTCAAGAAACCAATTCTATTTACCACCCTCCAACCTTTTGAGAGAGCAAATCCTTCTTCCCATTTCTCTATAGAGTTTTGATTATAATTTTTCTCCCTCACTTAGTTACCCAGACCAGAAATTCAACTTAGCAAGTGATTTCTTGACTTTCTCCAATAAATGTTGGGTGAAGGGCACTAGGGATCCTTTTCAGATAGGAAAGTAGTAAATGTGAAAAATCCCTTTTGTAAAGCAAGGAACAAAAGGGCACCTGAGAACCCAAACAGATACAAAGTGCATGTTGGAAAGCCACAATCACCAAAAGAGGGTGTGTATGCCCGTCTTATGAGTGGGAATCAGTTCAGAAGCGAAAAAAAATGGAAGATAAATATAATCTAGAAGATGGATGTTTGTTTGGATGGATGGATGGATGGATGGATGGAGGAAGGAAATGGGTGGCAAGGAGAAGGAAGGAAGGAAGGAAAGAAGGAAAGAAGGAAAGAAAGAAAGAAAGAAAGAAAGAAAGGAAGGAAGGAAGGAAGGAAGGAAGGAAGGAAGGAAGGAAGGAAGGAAGAAAGAAAGGGAATGGGTGGCAAGGGGCAAGGAGAAGAAAGGAAGGAAGGGGAAGGGAAGGAGTGGCAAGGAGAAGGAAGGAAGGAAGGGGAAGGGAAGAAGTGGCAAGGAGAAGGAAGGAAGGAAGGAAGGAAGGAAGGAAGGAAGGAA
>NW_015389233.1:19518-21027 GCF_001527695.2 Protobothrops mucrosquamatus
GAGAAAGAAAGAAAGAAAGAAAGAAAAAAAGAAAAAAAGAAAGAAAGAAAGAAAGAAAGAAAGAAAGAAAGAAAGAAAGAAAGAAAGAAAGAAGGAATGGGTGGCAAGGGGCAAGGAGAAGAAAGGAAGGAAGGGAAAGGGAAGGAGTGGCAAGGAGAAGGAAGGAAGGGAAGGGGAAGGGAAGGGAAGGGAAGGAGTGGCAAGGAGAAGGAAGGAAGGAAGGAAGGGGAAGGAAAGAAGGAAGGAAAGGTTACCCAGAGTCCTAACTGCCTGGGCAAGGGGGGGGGAGGCAGCGAGCTGGAAAAGCAAGGTAATTCCACGCATGGCTTTCATGCATTCTTACAAAGGGGACACAAGACCTGAAGTCGGGCTGAGTCTGCTTTTCACACAAGGCTTTTTTTCCTTGCCAAACCCTCCAACTCCGAAACCCCAGCGCGACCCCTCCGGGGGTATCGTTCTCTCCGTAAAGGAGACCCGCGCGGAGGGCGGCAGGCTCTCCTCTCCGAAGCGGCACCGCCGACACCACCACCCCCCCACGACCCAAACCCAGCCCTACACTTGTTGCAACCGTTCCTCTCCCCCCTCCACAACCCCCGCACGCACGCACGCACACAAACACACACAAACACACCGGCCAGGAAGCGCCCTACCTGGATGGTCTGGTTGGGCTCCCCTCCGGAGACCGGCCCTCCCACGAGTTTGCAATACAGATCCTCCACCGGGCGCGGGGGGCTCCGGCCGCCGGCTTCCTCCTCGCCGCAGGTCGCGGTGGCCGAGATCTTGGTGCCCTCGGCCAGGTTGAAGTAAGGCGGGTGCAAGCTGTAGCCGTTCACGTCGACCTGGAAGGAGACCGGCTGCCCCCACGAAGCCCCCAGCAGGGCCATCACCACCACCACCAGCGGCGCCCCCGGGCACCGGAGCCCAGCAGCGGGCACCGCCGGCCGGCTCGCCATTTTCCCCCGGGGACTTTGGCCGCGCGCCGGCACGCTCGGAAAGAGCCGGGGCGAGGAGACTCCGCCGCGAGGGAGGCCGAATCGGGCTGACCCCCAAACTACCGGCCCCAAGACGGCGAAAGGAGCTCCGAGATGGGCGCCGGCCGCTCCCGCAGAGTGGATCCAAGTTGCAACCTGCGCCGGGAGGAGCCTCCCCGCCCCGAGCGCTGCTTCTGCAAGGGCGGCCGCTCGGTCCGGAGCGCGGCGCGGTTCCTTCTTTTGGCCAAGCTCGCAACGGCGGCGGCGGCGGCGGCCCCGGGAGGGAAGTGGTGCGGGGGAGGGAGGGGCCACGCGGGGCTTAGCCCTGCCGGAGGCTGCCCATTGTGTCGGCCGCCCTCGCGGCTCTTGTCCCGGGTTAACCCGTTCTGCCCGTCGGCCGGGCAGGAAAGGGGGCAGCGAGGGAGGGAGGGAGGGAGAGAGAGACAAAGAGGGAAAGGTCCGCACGCGCGCCTCCGCTGGGATGTTGGGGGGGGGGAAGAGGCGCCCCTTGGTGCCCTCGACCCCCAAATTCTCCCCC
>NW_015389233.1:21199-51931 GCF_001527695.2 Protobothrops mucrosquamatus
GAGGGGGGGGAACGGGGTGAGTTTGCAGCCAAGCGGGTAAATATCAGGTCGTCCTCGACTTACAACCGTCCTTGAGCCCCAGATTTCTCTTACTAAGTGAGATATTTGTTAATAGGGTTGCCAGGTCTGCTTCCAAAAAATAGCGGACAAGCGGGGGAGGGGGGGTTAAGTAGTAAAAAAAAAGCAGACTGTACAGCTTTAGATTACGTACCATTTCATCATCAAGCTTTTGAATAAAAAAAAATGTCCACTATTTTGTGGAAAAAAAATAGTGAACATAATGTGAAAAAAGTGGACTGTCCACTCAAATGGTGGACACCTGGCAACCCTATTTGTTAAAGTGAGTTTTTTTGCTGGGGGGGGTCCCCTCCCCCGTGTTACGACCTTTCTTACTACGGTGGTTAAGCGAATCGCTGCAGCGTTAAGTGAGGAACAGGGTCGCTAAGTGAACCCGGGTTGACTTTGCTTGTTAGAAAGTGAGAAGAGGGGGGTCACGTGACTCCCGGGACACTGCAATGGCCGTCGTAAAGAGGAGTCCGTTGCCAAGCAGCTGAATTTCGATCACCTGACCCTGGGGATGCTGCAGTGGGTCGTAAGTGTGAATAATGGTCACTTTTTTTCCAGTGCCGTTGTAACTTGGAATGGTCACTAAATGAACTTGTTGTAAGTCGAAGACGACCTGTATTTGGGGGGGGACAATCTTGCAATTAGAGAGAAAAATGACACACACACATACACACAACCGCTCTGATTTGGCTCTAAATGAGAACACTGGATATTTGGATTCAGAAGGGGAGATGTTCTTCCTGGCTAGGGGGTTTTGCCCCCATTACAGGCGACCCTCAAATAGCTCTTCAGTTCATTCTAAAATATATTTTTTTAAGCCTTGAAAAAGAAAGTCATCTAGGGGGCAGCACTTAGCCAACCTGGGTTGATCTCATCAAGCAAGGTGGGACAGGAATAACACCTGGATGGGACATACTACTATGTAGGAAGTGTAAACTGCAGGCTAGACTGGGGAGTTGGAAAAAAAAAAAAACCCTATTGCAATGGAAGTGTATTTCGTTTTGTTTTCAGGAATTTAAAATAAGCTTGAATTGAAGAAGACTTCAGTTACTTTGCTTTGCTTTTTAAAAGGAAGTGCGTAATGCAATTGAATTAGCCAGTTGGGTCCAATTGCACCGGGCTAGAAACCAGGAGATTGTGAGTTCTAGTCCACTTTAGGCATAAAAGCTGACTGGGTGAATCTGAGCCAATCACCAGGAGATTAACCACTGCGCCACCACAATCATTCATTTAGTGACAATTCATAGTTATGACAGCACTGAAAAAAGTGACTTATGACCGTTTTTCACACTTATCACCATTGCAGCATCCCCAAGATCACATGATCAAAATCCAGGTGCTTGGTAACTGACTCATATTTATGACGGTTGCAGTGTCCCAGAGTCATGTGATCCCCTTTTATGACCTGACTAGCAAAGTCAGTGGGGATTCACTTAACAACCGTGTTACTAACCGAGCTGCTGTAGTGATTCACTTAAGAACTGTGGCAAGAAAGGTCGTAAAATGGGACAGACTCACTTAACAATTGTCTTCGCAATGGAAATGTTGAACTCAATTGTGGTCGTAAGTTGAGGATAACCTGTAGTTTTATTATATGGAATTCAGACATTTCTCTTCCTGTAACTTGAAAAGATGACTTTACATCCTATACTCTGCAATTTTGAACAGGTTTGCATGATATTCTTTTCAGGACTGAGAAAGCTGCCATATCAAGGATTTGAAGATGTTATCCTGCCTGTGAGGCATCTTTTCTCAAGGCTAAAACAAGGTCAATTCCTTCAGTCACCATTATTATTACTGTACCTCCTGAAATATAAATTTAAAGAGTATACTAAGGTCATTGAATCCAATACCCTCCTAATTTCTCTGGGTCTTTGTGTCTCCCAATGAATACAGGTAGTCCCAATCGTCCGTTTAGTGACAATTCAAAGTTACGGCAGCACTGAAAAAAAAGTGACTTATGACCGTTTTTCACACTTACTACCTTTGTAGCATCCCAACGGTCACCTGATCAAAATCAAGACACTTAGCAAACCGGCTCACTTAGCAGTGGAAATTTTGGGGTTTAATTATGGTTGTAAATCAAGACCTGCCTGTAATATTCCTCATTACAGGAAATCAAGAAGTATGAGATTTATTATATTTAAGTGGATGGATGACAGGTGATGTTTTTAGACCCCTGCAAGAAAACAAAATATCAGAATGATCCTTCTGGTTCAAAATCCTGGATTTCGCCCATAAAAGCCCGGATAGTTATTTCATAAATAAATAGTTTATTTCATTCCTTTGTTAAGAGACCTGTTGCCCTGGTTCCCTAAGCCACTCAAAGCAAAATAAGGGGCAGGGGATGTTTGCAGCTGGAAAGAAGCATAGTTTCTTCTAGTGTGTCCCACCACACTTTTCTGTTTGCACAACCTTTCTGGTCTTATTTTTTGTCGTGACCGTTTTGAGGCTGGATTTTGAACTGTTGGGCGCCAGTGTTTTTCTTCTGCGGAATGAATCTCCTGTTGTCCTCCGGTGGGGTTTTATGTTTGCCACTGAGTGAGACGCTGCCTAGGGCCATTGACTAACTAGCTGCCGTTCTAAGAAACAAAGGGCCGATTCTTTTATTGCCGCAGAGGGCAGGAACCACTGCGGTGTCAGCAAAAGTTTCTTGTGTGAATTGGACAGTTGCGGGAAACGTTCAACGGACACGCTAAGGCAAGCTTAAGCTGTTTCCCCCTCCAGCTGCTTCAGTCTTGGCACAGGGCTGCTGGAGATGGTATTGACATGATGTCACAACTTCCCAGCGCAATTTTTTCGTGTAACCCAAGGTGCCTCGGCCCCCTTTGCAAAGGAGCATTGAAGCACGGCAACCGAGCTCCATTCAATTAGGAATGACTTCCTGGAGAGTTTTCAACGCCACATTTAAACGCTTGCTTTGAATAGCTCGCTAAGCTTGGGAATTTTAAAAGCAGGCCCTGTTTTTAGTGCCAATTTCTCACCAAGCCAGAGATAATTTACAATGCCTTGGTAAGGCCACACTTGGAATACTGCATCCAGTTTTGGTCACCGCGATGTAAAAAAGATGTTGAGACTCTAGAAAGGGTACAGAGAAGAGCAACAAAGATGATCAGGGAACTGGAGGCTAAAGCATATAAGGAACGGCTGCTGGAATTGGGTATGTCTAGTTTAATGAAGAGAAGGACGAGGGGGGACATGATAGCAGTGTTCCAATATCTCAGGGGCTGCCACAAAGAAGAGGGAGTCAAGCTATTCTCCAAGGCGCCTGAAGGCAGGACGAGAAGCAACGGATGGAAATTAACCAAAGAGCGATGCAATCTAGAACTAAGGAGAAACTTCCTGACAGTGGGAACAATTAACCATTGGAACAACCTGCCTCCAGAAGCGGTGAATGCTCCAACACTGGAGGTTTTTAAGAAGAGACTGGACAGCCATTTGTCCGAAATGGTATAGGGTTTCCTGCCTGAGCAGGGGGTTGGACTAGATGACCTCCAAGGTCCCTTCCAACTTTACTATTATTATTATTATCTTTTTTTCACCTGACTAAATCCTTGGTTCTGCTAAAAAAAACTAATTTCTGCATTAAAACAGCCACCTGGAGAGAAGAATGATGGATCTATATTTCCTTGAGCAGTGCAAAGTCTCTGTTTTGGTTGGGTTTTCCGCTTGAAGGTTTTTCCTGGCCTTTGTGGAAATTATAGGAACAGAGGACAGGTCATCCTCGAATTATAACCTTTTGTTTAGTGACCGTTCAGAGTTACAATGGCACTGAAAAAAGTGACTTATGACCATTTTTCACACTTAACGGCCAATGCAGCATCCGCATGATCACGTGATCAAAATTCAGATGCTTGGCAACTGACTTGTATTTATGACGGTTGCAGTGTCCCAGGGTCCCTTTTGCAAACTTCTGACAAGCAAACTCAATAGGGAAGCCAGTTTCACTTAACAGCTGTGTTACTAATTAAACCACTGCAGTGATTCACTTAACAAATGTGGCAAGACAGGTCGTAAAATCGGGCAAAGCTGACAACAAATGTCTAACTTAGCAACAGAAATTTTGAGCTTAGCTGTGGTCGTAAGTCAAGGACTACCTGCATGGGCTGGGTTTTCCACTTGAAGGTTCCTGGCTTGGAAGAGCATGTCTGAATGTGATCTGAATGTCATTTTGTGTCCGCACACGGAAATTCGTTTGAGATTGTTTGATTCCTTTTTTCTCTTTTCTCTATGGAGAAAAACTGGATTCCTGTTTTGCAAAGTGCTGTATCCAGCTTTGTTTGTCCCCTTATTCAGTGTGGAAGTGGTCCCCACCACAGTTCAGAATAGTTGTTAAAAAATAAATAAATCCATAGGGCGTTGCACAGAGGCAGTGGTTATTCAAGGCAAATGCAAACCTGGAGAATCCTTGCTGTTTAAGGATTTATTTTCCCCTAGCAATTCGTAAAGAGCCCTTTGGTGTCAAATTACATACAGCAAAGAATCCTTTTTTAAAAAAAACTTTACGTTAAAAACAAAAAACGGATAAGAACCAGCAGGGAGAGAAGAGTGATTGGGGAAAAGATTTAATCCCTTCCTCCTTTTTCCTACCCTTCTCTTGTTGGAAAAAAAAATCACACACACCCCTCTGACTGGTTTTTCTTCTGCTGGGAGAAAATATAAAGGAAATCCTTCTCCTTTGGCAAATGAAACAGCAGTTTAGAAGAGGGTACAAATCTGAATAGCAATAGCACTTAGACTTACATACTGCTTTACAGCCCTCTCTAAGCGGTTTACAGAGTCAGCATATTGCCCCCAACATTCTGAGTCCTTTTTACTAATCTTGGAAGGAGGGAAGGCTGAGTCAACCTTGAGCTGGTGAGAATCGAACTCCTGGCTGTGGGCAGAGTTAGCCTGCCATACTGCATTCTATCCACTGCGCCACCACAGTTCCCTACAGCCCCTTCCCTCCCTGCACCACAAATGGACCACAAATGCAGGCAAGCAAATTATAATTAGTTCCTCATTACTCTCCCCCCTCCCCCACGGCAGCTTCCAAGACCCCTTAGTAATTAAAAACAAGCAAACTCTACTGTGTAGGACAGGGGTCTCCAACTTGGCAAAGTTAAGACTTGTGGACTTCAACTTCCAGAATTCCCCAGCCAGCTATTCCGGAGAGTTGAAGTCCAAAAGTCTTAAAAGTTGCCCAGTTTGGAGGCCTCTGGCGTAGGACAAGAATAGAACTTCAGTTCTTGACTCCTTTAATTCATAAATCTGGCAACCATCCTATTTCATTTGACAAGCCTGGGCAGGAATTACAAACGCAAAACACAGCAAGGATGTGCAGCCCCAGAACACTTTATAATGCGATTGGCTTGGTTTGGAATAGCTTGGCGTTTGAATCCAGTAATAATAGCTGTCAAATCATGGTTTGGGATCCAGCGTGGAGGTTGTCCCAAAGGTGCTTTTTCAGGAGGCAACTGGACTTTCTTGGTTTTGTTTGAAGACGTTTCGCTTCTCATCCTAGAAGCCAGCTCTGACTGGATGATAGGGATGGAAGGATTTATACTCCTTGCAGACAGCTAGTCATTTGCAGTCTTTTAGAGAGTAGTTGAGGCCACTTGGAGGTTTACCTGTCTCCACAGGGTCACCTGAAGAGTACAAATGGGTGTGGAGCCTTCTTGGCTGCAGGATGTTTTTCTGCCCTGGGTCCCTTCACTGCTGAAGACAGGCGCAGGCTGATAGGGATGAGTCTGTGTTGTCTGCATCTCAAACTGAAGCGCAAATGGTTCCTGTAGTCTGCAGTGTTTTCTGGAAATGTGTTCACACTCCCGCACCGTTCGAAGGGCGCTCATCCCAAAGCGCATAGCTACGTATATGTCAATGGAGATTCTCAGCCATCCAGGTCATGGTTGTCCCAAAGGTGTTTTTTTCAGACGGCAACTGGACTTGAAAGCAAAAAACAAAACAAAACAAGAAAGTCCAGTTGACGCCTGAAAAAAATCACCTTTGGGACAAGCATGATTTGAATGGCTGAGAATCCCCTAGAGCAGGGGTAGGCAACCTTGGCTCTTTTATGACTCGTGGACTTCAACTCCCAGAATTCCTGAGCCAGCATGGCTCAACTTCGAAATCTCTCACTTCCCCTCAGCATGGCTGGCTCAGGAATTCTGGGAGTTGAAGTCCATGAGTTATAAAAGAGCCGAGGTTGCCTATCCCTGCCCTAGAGTCTAGATATTTAGCATGGTGGTTGATCTACAAAACATGGATAAAGGAATTAGTGTACAACGTAGCACAAGTGCAGAACTAGCAGTGACCCTGCAAGAAGCCAGAATCTATCTTTCTGTTTGGGGGGAATTTTGTCATAAGAGGGTTAAAACATGGACTGGCCCATCAGAGATTGCATTCAGATTGTGATTGTGATGATAATGTCAAACTATATATGGAAAATGAGTCAAACCTAACTCATAACCACAGGTAGTGCTCGATCTACAAGCAAAGGTCCCCAACCTTTTGGGCACCAAGGACTGGTTATGTGGAGAGAGGTTTTTCCGCGGACCAGAGGGTGTGTGGTTTTGTGTGCTGCCTGCATTTGCAGATGGGGGTTTGCTTGTTTGTGTGGACCGGTTGCTGGCATACTGCGGCCTGGTACTGGTCCACAGACCAGGGGTTGGGAATCCCTGATCTACGGTCATTCATCTAGCGACCATTTGAAGTTACAATGGCACTGAAAAAGTGACTTATAACCAGTCCTCACACTTACAACCATCGCAGCATCCTCCTCCCAGTCATGTGATCAAAATTTGAGCACTTGGCAACCAGCAAGTGTTTATGAAGTTTGCAGTCTCTGGGGTCATGGGATCATCAGTTGCAACCTTTCTAGTCAGCTTCCGACAAGCAAAGTCAAGGGGACAAGCCGGATTTATTTAATGACCGCTTGACTCAATCACTGCAATGATTCACTTAACAACTGTGGGAAAAGGTGGTAAAATTGAGCGCAGCTCATTTAACAACCATCTTGCTTAGCAATGGAAATTTAGATCCCAGCTGTGGTCATAAGTCAAGGACAATCTGTACGCAGGGCTGGCTCTATTATTAGACCAGCATTTCTCAACCCTGGCAACTTGAAGACATGTGGACTTCAACACCCAGAATTGCTGACTGAGGAAGTCTGGGAGTTGTAGTCCACATGTCTTATAAGATGCCAAAGTTGAGAAACACTGATTTATTTTAGACAATATGAACCACTTGAGGCCTGAGGCTATACACACAGCATGAAGGCAGTTTACATTTGTGCCTCTTGTTAATTTTGCCTGCTGGCACAAGGCTCACTGGAGTCTAGAGGAAAGCTGCCAATCTAATAACTGCCAATCCAAACAGATTTGCACATTTGCACAAGCAGAACACAATTTTGTTCTTTGTCTCAGCCACCTGGGACAGTATCCGTCCATGCCGTGTGCTTGCTTGCTGCCAGTTCTGCGTAATGCACGATACATACTGAATTCCCATAGAGTCTATTACACAGCTTGTCACTTATGATAAGCAATTAAGCCTGGACATGAAATTAAAAACAGGAAATGGATTAGTAGTTAATAACGGGTGAGAATGCTAGTATGGTACAAAACCTGTAAAATCACTTTGAAAATAACTTTTAAAATCAGTCGGATGGAAATCTGGTAACATGAATTGAAGGATTTCTCCAAAATTCCCAAGGTTGTAATAAACTATTTAGAATCCAAGTAAGTTTTTCATAATGAAAATGAAAATTGTGGTCTGGTTTTGTGGATTGACTTAAACAACCCCCCTTAACTCCATACCAGAATGATGAACAGATTTGTTGGCCATTTTAATGGGGATTTACAAATTTATTTACTGGTTTTAGCTTTGTTGCAGGTCACCCACAATCATTCATAGATAGATAGATAGATAGATAGATAGATAGATAGATAGATAGATAGATAGATAGATAGATAGATAGATAGATAGATAGATAGATAGATAGATAGATAGATAGAGACAGACAGACAGACAGACAGACAGACAGACAAGAGAGAGACAGAGAGACCAAGTTATGGAGGTGGATGACAGCATATCTGAAGGACAGTAGGTTAAATAAAACTGGTCTAAAGCATTGCTTGGCCCATCTTTTTTTATTTATTTTCTTTTGTTTATACTCTCCATTATTACTTTTAGAAACAACTCAAGGCAACGGATATTTCTAACACTTCTTCTTCCTCCCATTTATATATTTTAATTTATGTTTATAGCTTGCATTTTTATGATAGATATTGTAGAAAGTAAACGGGCTGGTGGAGTGCATCACGATTTACTTGCACGGAGACAAAACTGAATTTCAGTCCATTCCATCAGGAATTTAAGAATCTTTTTTATTGTGGATCTGTTAGCCTTGTGAGGTAGTCCTCACAAGAAGCACAGACAGGAGAACCAGTTCTAATTTCATTGTAAGGTTAGATTAACACAGTGCTTCTAAACTTTTTCCTTCATTACCCAAAACCAGTTATCAGAAAGTTGCTTTTACCTAGTGTAGGTACAATAAAGGTAAAAGTTTCTCTGTCCAGTCATGTCTGACTCTAGGGCAGGGATAGGCAACCTTGGCTCTTTCATGACTCGTGGACTTCAACTCCCAGAATTCCTGAGCCAGCCATGCTGAGGGGAAAGGGAGAGGTTTCCAAGCTGAGCCATGCTAGCTCAGGAATTCTGGGAGTTGAAGTCCACGAGTCATAAAAGAGCCAAGGTTGCTTACCCCTGGTCTAGGGCATAGTGTTCATCTCCGTTTCTTGGCCAAGGGAGCCATCGTTGTCCGAAGAAATTTTCCGTGGTCATGTAGCCAGCATGGCTATACGTTAAAGGTGCACAGAATGCTGTTACCTTCCCACTGAAGTGGTACCTATTAATCTACTCACATTTGCATGCTTTCAAACTGCTAGGTTGGCAGGAGCTGAGGCAAATAACAGGAATTCACCCGTTGCATAGCACCCGGGTCTCAAACCGAGGCTGTCAGTAGCTGACAAGCTCAGCGTCTTTAACTACTGAGCCATCGTGCCGCACCCCTTTGTAAGTAAAATACCTCAAGTCTTTAAAAGTCCCTCTTTTGCTGGGGTGATGGTTCGTGTGTCATTATCCAAAGAAAAAGCACTTTTACACAGTTTGGAAAGCATTGCATTAATCTTGCAAATCTGAAAGGATTTCTCTCTTCTGTTCCTTTTACTCTCCAGAAAAGACAGTTCTAAAGTCACCCAGCCAGCTTTCATGCTAAGCCGCAACTAGAACACACAGTTACCTGGTGATGGGTCCAAAGTCACTCAGCAGCTTTCATGCCTAAGCCAGAACTAGAACTCACTGTCTCCTGGTGATTGGCCCAAAGTCATCTAGCCGCCTTTCATGGCTAAGACTCTAGGGAAACTCTAAGCCTGCTGTACCTCATCCTTTTCTCTGAAAACCCCAGGAATTCAATCTAGAGCAGTGGTGTCAAACTCAATTTCATTGAGGGCCACATCAGCATTGCGGTTGCCCTTGGGGGGTGTGTGGTCAGGGTGGGTGCGGTCTACTGGGTGGGCGTGGATGGAGTGGGTGTGGCCTACTGGGTGGGCATGGCCAGCTCTACATCGTTCGCGTCAAGGGTGCCTGTGGGGGCCTGGGCAGGAGTGGGACAGATCTGAGGGTCTCTGGCAGAAGGGGGTGGGACCGGGGCAAGAGCCAAGGCAGGGTCCATTTCTTCATTCCTCACAAAGGGTGACACCTCCCCAGCATGCACCCAGGGGGTGGGGCCGACACGGCAGGGGCCGGTTCCTCGCTGTTTCCAGATGGCCTTGTGGAGCTAAGACTGAATGTGTTTCAGCATAGATGGCCACCACAAAATTGTACATTGGCTCCCGGCCGGCCTGGGCCAGGGCCAAGGCAGAGGGGGCTGTTCCCTCGCTGTTTCCAGGGTGGCTTCGCGGTCCACATAAAACCACTTCGTGGGCCGCATCTGGCCCCCGGGCCTTGTGTTTGACATGTCTGGACTAGAGCCATCTGCATCCCAAACATTTGCTCCCTTCATCAGTTCTCATGAGGACAGTATTACAACAACATTCAAGAGGCTGAAAAATAGGACAGATGTGGGGGGTTTTTTGCTCCATTTTTGGAATGGAGGAGAAAACAGGAATAGCACTGATTGCAAAAACAAAATATAAAAATCCCTCTAGACCAACTCAACCAATATTTTTTTTAAAAAAATGGCCCAAGGGCATGAGATTCATTTGTTTCAAAGAAATTTGAACAATTCCAGTAAAAACTGAAAAGAAACAAGAAAAAAAAAAAGAAGCAGCAGCATGGGGCTTTTGAATCCAAAACGGAAATCTTTTGACCTTGGGAAACATGCTCTTGAGTTCTATGGAGGGGAGAAAAAAAACATTTGGCATCTTGGAATATTTAGGGTTAAGTCCCCAGGGATGGGATGGTAACTCTGGGAGAGCAAGCATGCATTTAAAAAAATAACAAGATAGAAGCCTCTGGAGAAAACTCCTTATCAAAAAATTATTTGTCTTTGTACTCAGTTAAACTGACTGCTCTAATTGATATAACATCAACATTGATTGATAATTATGTGCTAAGGCAATGGTGGCGAACCTATGGCACGGGTGCCAGAGGTGGCACTCGGAGCCCTCTCTGTGGGCACACATGCCATTGCCCCATCCTTGCCTCCACCCACGACCCCCTCACCAACAGCCTCCCTGGAGGAGAATTGCCCCTGAGCGTGGCCCACACGGAGCAGCGCAGCCAAGAACATGGCAGCCAGGCAGTGTAGACAAGACTCTGCCCTCACGCCCCAACGCGCACAGTTGATGCTGTGGGGCGTGGGCAGAGGGCACGGCCGCCATGGTGCTGCTGGGCTGCCTGGGCGATCTGCAGCGGGTCCTGGAGGCGGTGGGTGGCCCTGCGGGCAGGCAGGGTGGGGCAGAGCGGGGTCAGGGCAGGGGTGGGGCAGGGGGTGGGGCAGGGGAGGGGCCAGTTTCTGGGCACTCCATCTCTAAAAGGTTCGCCATCACTGTGCTAAGGCCATGTTCACTCTTAGTATAGCAGGTTTAGATAGCATGAGATATCAATAATAATAATAATAATAATAATAATAACAACAATAATAATAATAATAGTTGGAAGGGACCTTGGAGGTCATCTAGTCCAACCCCCTGCTCAGGTAGGAAACCCTATACCAGTGATGGCAAACCTTTTAGAGACTGAGTGCCCAAACTGCAACCCAAAACCCATTGGGTGGGTGTGGCCCATTGGGTGTGTGTGGCTGCAGTGGTAATGGCAGACTGGGTGGAACTAAAAAGTTCAATCAATCAATTCCAACTTTGTGAGATCTTTTTTCCCCGTGAGAAGTTGAAATTGATTGATAGATTGAACTTTTTTTTTTTTGCACACAGCAGCAGAGGCCTAAAGCGAAAATGTTTTATAAAACCTAGCTGAAGGCCTAGGACTGGGGCGATGGCGCGCGTTCCCACAGAGAGGCTCTGCGTGCCACCTGTGGCACACGTGCCATAGGTTCGCCACCACGGCACTATACCATTTCAGACAAATGACTGTCCAGTCTCTTCTCAAAAACTTCCAGTGTTGGAGCATTCACAGCTTCTGGAGGCAGGTTGTTCCACTGGTTATTTGTTATCACTCTCAGGAAATTTCTCCTTAGTTCTAGGTTGCTTCTCTCCTTGATTAGTTTCCATCAGTTACTTCTTGTCCTGCCTTCAGGCGCTTTGGAGAATAGCTTGACTCCCTCTTCTTTGTGGCAGCCCCTGAGATATTGGAACACTGCTATCATGTCCCCCCTCATCCTTCTCTTCATTAAACTAGACATACCCAGTTCCAGCAACCGTTCCTTATATGTTTTAACCTCCAATCCCCTAATCATCTTTGTTGCTCTTCTCTGTTCTCTGTACTTGATCTATGCTGATATCCATCTTTAAACTGGTTGAACAGCGGTTCCTTTACTCGTAAGAACAGCATGTAGAAACATAGCCATTCAGGTAGTCCTCAACTTACAACCATTCATTTAGTGACCGTTCAAAGTTACAACAGCACAGAAAAAAGTGACCTATGATTATTTTTCACACTTACGACCATTGCAGCATTCCCACAGTCGCGTGATCAAAATTCGGACGCTTGGCAACTGGCATGTACACTGTTGCAGTGTCCCGGAGTTATGTGTTCGCCTTTTGCGATCCTCTGACAAGCAAAGTCAATGGGGAAGCTAGATTCCCTAACTTAACTAACTGCAGAGATTCACTTAACAACTGTGGGCAGAAATATGGTAAAATGGGACAAAACTCACTTAGCTGTCTCGCTTAGCAATAGAAATTTTGGGCTCAGTTGTATTTGTAAGTCAAAGACTACTTATATTTCAAAGCAAAGCATCTCATTCAATTTTATTTCGAAGGAACATCCCAAAGCAGCCACATAAACATACAGTAGAGGCCAAAATTGTGGAAACCTTTTGGGAAAAGTGTACAGTAGAAATGCCACCTTTGGTTAAGTTTCCACCAATTTTTCTTCTAATTTCTTTATAGCTGTAGCCTTGTTCACTTAATAATACTATTTTACATCGCTTTCTGGGCAACCAGTCAACTCTTTGCACCATTACTTTAATTTTATTACGTTTTACAAGCTCACTAAATAAAAGAACACAAAAAAAACCCAACCAACTTGATAGCGATCTCATAACACACTGACAAATGTCCTCCTCTCAGCTTCAATACAAGACATCAATAACTGAATCCTACTGTGATCTGATTGGCTCATGGCCAAAACAAGATGACACCTGATTGGCTCTCTAAACACTCATGCACATTGGCTACAATCAGATGAAGGAAAGCTACCTGATATCAACCTAAGCAAGTTGTGCTTCCTTTTTCTGGTTATTTGGCTATAACCTTTCATAGAATACGGTACAGATAATTGAACCAACTTTGTTGCATTACATTCTTGATTAAATTATCTTTCCATTGATATATAAGTTTATGGTACTACTCCAAAAAAAAGTGGTGTTATTAGCCATCAAACCTCAAAAATACACTTTCCCCAAAAGGTTTCCACAATTTTGGCCACTACTGTAGCTTAAGCATGGATTAGTCATGTATCTGGGTCAGGATGACAAAGTTAAGGTAGCTGCAGATCAAGATTAAGCCACCCTTCCTAACCATAACCATAATCACACCTGTAGTCTAGATTTGGAAGGCACAATAAATTAAAGCAAAGCAGGGCTGGTATTTATGAGAATGCTGTGTATATGAGAATGTAGTAGGTGCTAAGATAATGATCACACTGGAATTAATTGTGGTGGGTGGTGAGGCTGTTATACAGATAATGGAGTTTCTCCAGACCACCCAGCGAAATCCAGACAGTAAAGTTTTTGATAAATAGTTACCCATAATTGAATAGAAGAGAAAACAGAAGCCAATAAATTCCCCACTAATTCCCACAAAAAATGCAAGGAAATCATCAACATCATAATATCATGCATCAACTTGGCGATGTTGATCCTTCCTATGTTATCATTCCAGCCAACATTTTTTTTTAAAAAAAGAACATTCAAAATATGAGGAATTCTCCAGGATCTTTGAAGACGAAGGGGAAAAGATTTAATACAGTTTTCTCCAAATACCAGGATGTGTACGATTGCATCTGTAATCTCATCCATCTGAAGGCAGAAACATCGGATTAGGAAAAGTTAAGCACGTGAATGCTTGGTAAATCCTATAATGCCTTGGTTGGACCGCACTTGGAATGCTGCATCCAGTTTTGGCCACCACGATATAAAAAAGATGTTGAGACTCCAGAAAGAATGCAGAGAAGAGCAACAAAGATGATTAGGGGCCTGGAGGCTAGGACATATAAAGAACGATTGCTACTTATAAAAATATACTCACTTTTTTTTTAATGTAGGCCGCATTTGCTCACAAAAATACATTGCGCAACGTGTACCATAAAAATACAGTTCATAAAACGAAGTACTTTGTTCGGGCAATCTCTCCCTAAACCCCCAGACTTGGCTAGAAATCTCTCTCCAGAAATTCTGACTAACGTTCAGTAGCTAATGGCAGAAAACAGCATGGCTAGATAGCTACCCTTTATTACAAAAGGGGGCCTACGTGCTTAGAAGATCAGACTACAGATGGTCCTCGACTTATGATCACAAAGATTTCCATTGCAAAGCAAGGCGGCTGTTACGTGAATTTCGCCCCATTTTACAATCACTTTGGCCACAACTGCTAAGTCTATCACTGCAGGTGTTAGGTTAGTTGTTGGAATTGGGTATGTAGTTTAACGAAGAGAAGGACGAGGGGTGACATGACAGCAGTGTTCCAATATCTCAGGGGCTGCCCCAAAGAAGAGGGAGTCAAGCTATTCTCCAAAGCACCTGAAGGCAGGACAAGAAGCAATGGATGGAAACTAATCAAAGAGAGAAGCAACCTAGAACTCAGGAGAAATTTCCTGAGAGTGAGAACAATTAATCAGTGGAACAGTTTGCCACCAGAAGTTATAGGTGCTCCATCACTGGGGTTTTCAAAAAAATAAAAAGGGCAGTCATATGTCCAGGATGATATCGGGTCTCCTGCTTGAGCAGGGGATTGGACTAGAAGACCTCCAAGGTACCTTCCAACTCTGCTATTATTCTGTTAAATTAATTGCAATGGGAAGTGTGGAAATTGCCCTCCCACGTTCTCTAACAGCTAGCCACGCTTGCATTCCAGTTTGCATCCCAGCTCTCTGAGGCATGGCCTGAGGTCATACGCACATGGGGAATGTCCCAAATCCTCTTTGCACTAACTAGATAGGAAATATTTTTGTTTTTGTTTTTTAAATAAGTGCAGAAGCTGGGCACCAAGACAGAGAAGAGAAACAGGGTTCATGTCATCTCCCCCAGAATATACTGACTCCAATTGCCAGGGAACTGGAAGACAAGCTCGGGAATAATTGAGGAAAAGAGAAATCTTTTCAGGAAACAATGAAAGAATAAAATGTTTAGCTAGAAGTTATTTTTTTTTTTAAAAAAAAAATCACTTTGTGTGCTTAGCTTAATATTGTGTCTATGTAAAACTTCAGTAATTCAACCTTGGACTTTAGAGTTTTAAAGTTGCCTCTAATTTATAAGCAAAGTAGAATCATCTTCTGGACTATCCAGAGTCTTATATTTTCATTTATATTTTTCTAAGGAAAATCTTTTAAAGTTGAGATTTATGATTTGAACAGTTCTATAGTTTTATCTCCATTGTCGTCGTCTCCTCCTCCTCCTCCTCCTCCTCCTCCTCCTCCTCCTCCTCTTCTTCTTCTTCTTCTTCTTCTTCTTCTTCTTCTTCTTCTTCTTCTTCTTCTTCTTCTTCTTCTTCTTCTTCTTCTTCTTCTTCTTCTTCTTCTTCTTCTTCTTCTTCTTCTACATATGACGATTGAAAGCTAAAACAGAATGGTTTACATATGTTTTCTTTTTCTTTTTAAGTTTTTCATTTATTTCTAGTGAGATTGCTATATCTCCCCTTAGACTGCTAAAGGGAGAAGGAAGAAAAGCTGATTTTCCTAGCCCTGTTCCTTAATGCCATAAGGACAGAAGGTAGTACTATATAATCTCTCTCTTTCTCTTTCTCTTTCTCTTTCTTCTTTTAATGTGGAAGCAATACAGATTTGAAGACCCTACATTTCTCACAAGCAAGGGTTAGCAGGAACAAGTGAGATGCCCTATGGAAGATGGCAGAGGTAGCAATAATTTCTAAGATAGTTACTAATTATTCAATTAAATGATTGTATGCCAGGACTTGGGGAAACAAATTCCACCACATTTTCCTCAAAATTGTGCCAGTGATAAGATGGAAACCGCAATTCCTTTTATTTTGAAATTTGCATTCTACAGCATCTATAAAGGAAGATAAATGTGACAGAACAAAGTTTTGATTTTGGAGAAGCAAAACGTTTATTACTGATTCTTCAGGAGATTTTATGCATCCTTAATTTTTCATCTGCAAAATGAAAATACAAGTCATATCTCTTTCCATAGGATTGTTGATGCTCTGAATTATTTGCTGTAAAAATACAGTGTGGAAACAACGCTTGCATTATGTAAGCAAAATTGCTTTTTTTTTTCTTGCTTCTGCTTAGTCTAGAGAAGAAAAAAGAAACAGATTTGGGAAATACAGGTCATCCTTGACTTACAACAGTTCATTTAGTGACTGTTCGAAGTTGCAACGGCACTGAAAAAAGTGACGTGACATTTTTTTTTACACTTATAGCATTCCTATAGTTATGTGATTTACATTTGGACGCTTGTCAACCGGTTCATATTTATGACGGTCACAGCGTCCTGGGGACATGTGATCCCCTTTTGTGACATTCTGACAGCAAAGTCAATGGGGAAGCCAAATTCATTTAACAACCGTGTTGCTAACTTAACAGCTGCAGTGATTCACTTCACAACTGTCGTGAGAAAGGTCGTAACATGGGGAAAAATTCACTTAACGACTGCCTCGCTTAGCAACAGAAATTCGGAGCTCAATTGTGGTCGTAAGTTGAGGACTACCTGTACTTATTTTGCACTTCGGCTTTAGGAGATTCCCGTTCCTTCAGTCGAGCTTTGTAGAAACGTATTTGAAAGTCCCACCAAATCAACCCACTGAGAAACTTTTTAAGCTGAATGAAAACGTGTCTTTGCAGACTTGGCCAATTTGCTAGGGCTTTTATCTCCCAAGTTTCTCAGGCATTCAGGCAAATATTTGCCATTCCAAATTTCCCACTCACGTTGGTACAGAAGTGGGAGAGAACAGCCAGAACGGCAGCTGAATGCCGACATCAAGGAAATTGTGCAAAACTGCATCTGGCAAGGTTTTCTTTGCTTTGTTAAATCACACCAGCTACAGTAACAGGTGGAGAAAGCCGATGGCCATCACATCATCAAAAAGCATGAGGCTCTTGGCTCTCGTCTACAAAAGCCAAGCAGGATTTTTTTTTTTAACAGTTCAAGAAGTGGCTAACATTGCAATAAAGCTGGCTAGAGATAAAAAAAGAGTCAGAATGAAGAACAAAAGAAGAAATTATCTTGGGAATTTAGGGTGCAGGAAATCTCAATTAAATGTACCACTTAGGATAGGAGTAACTCTGCCCTTAACCACAGATACCTTGCCTCAAGTAACAATTAAAATATAAATCTAGAGTTAAATTTCCAATCCCTGATCATCCTGGCTGTCCTTCTCTGCACCTGTTGTATTTTCTCTGACTTTTCTTTAGAATACGGTGCCAAGAACTGAAGACATGGCTTGAAGTGGAATCCAGTCAAGGCAGAATACATTGAAATGGGGACTTCCCGTGCTTTGGAAATTTAATTGCTCTTGATGCAGCCTAAAAGTGGTCTCATTGTTGTCAGGTTCATCCTGTGCAAATTTATCCTACTCAGTTTGATCCAGAGTTAATCTACTATATGGGTAGTCCTTAACTTACGACCATAACTGAGCCCCAAATTTCTGTTGCTATGCGAGACAATTGTTAAATGAATTTTGCCCCATGTTATGATCTTTCTCACCATAGTTGTGAAGGGAATCACTGCAGTTGTTAAGTTAGCAACATGGTTGTTAAGTGAACCTGGCTTCCCCAGTGACTTTGCTGGTCAGAAGGTGGCATTGAAAGAAAAATCAGGTCCACTTCCAAGGTGGGAATAAAACGGAGGCTGCTTTGGAAAGAAGATCTGTTTATAGATGAGCAGAACCAATGACAGCATGCAGTTCTGGGACAGCTGACAGATTGGTTTGGACTTTTATACAGTTTTACAGCATTTCATAATTGGTGGCTTGCTTTGTGTGCTTTTGTTATTAGATCCTTTCGCAAAGGCTAGCCATGGGTCTAAAATGCTGACTTCCTTGAGTTTTAATCCTGTCAAAGGCTAACAATGGGTCTAAAATGCTGACTTCCTTGAGTTTTAATCCTGTCAAAGGCTAACAATGGGTCTAAAATGCTGGCTTCCTTGAGTTTTAATCCTGTCAAAGGCTAGCAATGGGTCTAAGATGCTGACTTCCTTGAGTTTTAATCCTGTCAAATCGATGTAATTAATTTTATTCCCTTATCTTTAGTCTGACTGTTACCTTTAGCAAACTCTCTTTGTAAATCTACAGGCTTGTTTCGATGTTTCTGCTTTTCGCAATAGCCAGGAGCTTCATGAGTGAAACATTGTTTCTGTATTTCTTTTCCTAAGCTTTATTCTTGTGATTTGGGGGGGCATAGTAAAAAGGATTGGGGGGGTGCATTTTTACCACAGTGGCAAAAGGGGATCCCGTATCCCTGGGACACTGCAACTGTCATAAATAGGAACCCGTCGCTAAGGGTGTAAATTTACCTTTGAACAGTCACTAAATGAATGGTTATAAGTCAAGGACTACCTGTACATACTGTGTCTGCAATACATCTTACATTTTAAACCACAGCAATCATTACAATGATTTCCTGCAGCAATTTCCACATTCACACACTTCTCTTTTATTTTTTTTACAGAAACAGACAGTGGTGGAATTCAGCCGGTTTGTACCAGTTCGGCAGAACCAGTAGCTAATTTTTTGTTGCCCAGGCCCAGAACGGACTTCCGAAAACGGCATCCATACAAAGAACTGGTTGTTCACATATTTGAATCCCACCACTGGAAACAGATGTAAGAAAAACATTTCCTTGTTTGCAGAAGCGCGGTGTAGATACAGGTAGTAAACAAGTTAGGATTGATCGCTTAGCAACTGTTCAAAGTCACAACGGTCCCCAAAAAGGGTCTGGAATTCAAAGTTCCATTATCCACAACCTGTCCCTGAATTTTCTGGAATTCGACAACTGGTCCTTGTTTACAGACCTCTGCAGTCCCCCCCCCCCCAGTCACTGATTTTCAAAATTTCTACTAGAAACTGGCATTTATTTAAGCACTGCAATGATTCATTTAACAACTGTGGCAAAATGGTTATAAAATGAGACACAACTCATTTAACAACTGCCTAGCTTAGAAACAGAAATTTTGGGGTCAATTGTGATCATAAGTCGAGGACTATCTGTAATGCAAAAACAACTGTTTTCCTTAATTGCATTCTGGACCAACATTGTGTCAGATTATTTAATTGAGCAGTGGTAAGGTCTAATTGATTGATTGATTGATTCGTCAAATTTATATGCCGCCCAGCTCACCCTGCAAAGAGATTCCGGATGACTTACAATTAAAATCATAGGTCTAACAATCTGAAAAACATGAAATCCAGAGAAAAGAAACAAAAAGCTGGGGGGGGGGGGTTTGATGTGCAGATTAAAATGTAATTATTAAAAGTGCATTGTATGTTTCTTCCTTGTCCAGCCCTAATCCCAATGAAAGCATTAGTTTTATTCAGGGAAAGGATACATATTCATTTAGTATTTAGGGTTGCCAGGTCTGCTTCCAAAAAATAGCGGACAAGCGGGGCGGGGGGGTTAAGTAGTAAAAAAAGTAGACTGTACAGCTTTAGATTACGTACCATTTCATCATAAAGCTTTTGAATAAAAAAAAATGTCCACTATTTTGTGAAAATAAATAGTGAACATAATGTGAAAAAAGTGGACTGTCCACTCAAATAGTGGACACCTGGCAACCCTATTAGTATTTAAGGAAGAAGCATTTGAGAATGTCTATCTTCCATGAAAGATATTTTGCCTGGACTTACTCTAGTTACCTAAAGGTCAACTCAGGGGAAAGCTATTTTGAATGTCCTTTTGCTATCACTTTCAATTACAGTTTACATTCTGATAAATGCCTGTCAAGGTTTGGTGAACATGTAAGCTCTCATCACCTCTAACTGTTCCTAGAACAGAGATACGTCTGTCTCCATTTGCAAAAGTAGCTTTACGTTTCTAACAAGAGGAACAGCATCTGTATGTGGCAAAAAAACTTTTTTTAAAACTGGATATAAATGAATGTCTTTTTTGGAAAAAGGTCATTTTTCCTCTCTCCCCTCCATTATAATACTCATTTTAAAAAAAATAAACTGCTCTAAATGAAATTTGAATCTAATATATGTTAAATCTACTAGTTTCTAACCCAGTGTTTCTTAGTGCCAGCAATTTTAAGAAGTATGGACTTCAACTCAATTCAGCATGCTGGTTGGGGAATTCTGGGAGTTGAAGTCCACGCTTCTTAAAGTTGCTGAGGCTGAGAAACTCTGTTGTAATCCTTTAGAAATGAATTGCAGCCATGTAACAATGGGCAGAAAAGGACAAGATTCAAACTCATCGATCTGGCTGCCCAGTGATCCACAGAGATTTCTAAAAAGTTCCACATAATTTGTGGCTTGTAATGTGACAAATAATGGAATGATATCCTACGCATTTCATTTCAGGTAATTTTAAATGTAAATGAAGCCAAGTGGCATAAGATAAGATAACCTTTATTGTCATTTTTTTACTGTGGGCACACTGGCATACATTAAAAATGAAATTCTGTGGCCTGCTCTCAAAAGTGTAACACATATAAACATGCTATATACAACACATATATATATGCCTATACCCTTACATATAAATACATATAAATATTAATCACTGTCCATCTTGAATACATAACGGAAGGAGGAAGCTTGAGGTTCACAAAGTTGATACTGTATGGAACAGAACTGTGGCTGAATCTGGATGTTCTTCTTTGGATACCTCCTCCCAGAAGGTAACAAGGAAAACAGGTCATGGAGAGGATGTGTCATGTCCCAGACAATTTTGCAGACCCTGCTCAAGCAACGCTTATGTGCCATGTCCTAGATGGAAGGGAGGGAACTGCCAATAATCTGTGATTTCTCTCTTGGTCCCATCCACACTTTTTAGAGTCCAGTTTCTACCATGTCACTCAAAAGCAAAGTATGGTTCTCAGACCAGCAACAATTCCCCTTTTCTGCTGTAGAGGTTAATAAAAATTCTCCCTTATCTTCTTCTGGGTGGAATGGAATGGATTGGAAAAGAATGGAAAGAATAGAACAGAATAGAACGGAACAGAACGGAACAGAACAGAACAGAACAGAACAGAATATATGGAATGGAATGGAATATAATGGAATAGAATAGAATAGAATAGGAATAAGAATAGAATAGAATAGAATAGAATAGAATAGAATAGAATAGAATAGAATAGAATAGAATAGATATAGGAATGAAGAATAGAATAGAATAGAATAGAATAGAATAGAATAGAATAGAATAGAATAGAATAGAATAGAATAGAATAGAATAGGAATAAGAATGGAATAGAATAGAATAGAATATAATAGAATAGAATAGAATAGAATAGAATATCTTTATTGTCATTGTGTAACTCACAACAAAATTAAGTGCTATCCACAGTGCACACTACACACAAGTAAAAACCACAAATAACAACATCCATGAATGTTGGATGCAGTGGGAGTGGCATACGCAGTAATTAGTTCTCAATTTACAACCACAATTAAACCCAAAATTCCCACTTCTAAGCAAATAAGTAATTTTACCATTTTAAGACCTTTTTTCCATGGTTGTAAAGTAAATCACTGCAGTCATTAAGTGAATCACATGGTCATTAAGTGAATCCAGCTTCCTTCATTGACTTTGCTTGTGGAAAACCAGATAGGAAGATCACAAATGGTGATCCCATGGCCCCTGGACAGTGCAACAGTCAGAAATACATGCCAGTTGCCAAGCATCCAAATTTTGATCACGTGACCATAGAGATGTTGCAATGGTCGTTGTGTGAAAACCAGTCATAAGTCACTTTTTTCAGTGTTGTGTCACTTTGAACGGTCACTAAATGGATGATTGTAAATTGGGGACTACCTGTATTCATTTCACCCCTGGAATTGGGACTGTTATGCTTGCTCCTGGGAAGGAAAGCTATGGCAAATCTAGACAGCATACTAAAAAGCAGAGACATCACTCTGCCAATAAAAGTGCGTATAGTCAAGGCCATGGTTTTTCCAGTTGCAACGTACGGCTGTGAAAGTTGGACCATAAGAAAGGCTGAGCGCCAAAGAATTGAGGCCTTTGAACTATGATGCTGGAGAAGACTCCTGCGAATCCCCTGGACCTCAAGGCGATCAAACCGGTCAGTCCTAGAGGAGATCAACCCCGACTGCTCTTTAGAAGGCCAGATCCTGAAGTTGAAACTCAAGTACTTTGGCCACCTAATGAGAAGGAAGGACTCACTGGAGAAGAGCCTAATGCTGGGGAAGATTGAGGGCAATAGAAGAAGGGGACAACAGAGAAGGAGGTGGCTGGATGGAGTCACTGAAGCAGTAGGCATGAATTTAAAAGGACTCCAGAAGATGGTAGAGGACAGGAAGGCCTGGAGGAACGTTGTCCATGGGGTCGTGATGGGTCGGACACGACTTCACAACTAACAACAACAATGCTAACCTACCCATCCACTCCCTCCCCCACACACAAATTACTACCAAGCCAAGGCAAAGCATTCTAAGGGATCTGGAGTGTGACATTCACTGAAAACCACATTTTTCGTGAGCACTATGGGTACTCTGGGAGTGTGCCACTTCAAAGCTGTTCCTCTTTTCCCCATGTGCAAACAATGTACCCAAACATAACAAATTAGTTTAAAATGGCCATCGGACATAAAACATCAAAAACAAGTTGCTCATAAAAACGAAGCTGCCACAAAATAAACGGTACAAGCCGCACAGAGCACTAGCACATAAGACAATTTTATTGTTGTTCTGGAAAGGCCATTAAGGAAAGATCAGTTTCTGCTCTGCAAATGTTATTCCAAAATGTGGTGTGCTTGTTTCATGTGGCTCATTTCATTTTATTGTGTTTTGTGCTTTCTTTCTTTCTCTCATAGCAAAAAAAAAAAAAACAAAAACCCCAAAGTGATAAACAGGCGTAACTTAGGCAAGTATAAAAAACTTTCTCCGGCCAGATTGATGGGCTTCGATGATTTTGTTGCATCGTTGTCTTTTTTTTTATTTCATGTAATGAGACTATTGTTATGTGAACAGCAAGATTTGAACACAGCACAGTAACCAAGGTAGGAGCCGCAAAAGAGCCAGTTCGGTCTGGTGGTGAGTGTTTCTCAGCCTTGACAGGTTTAAGCTGTGTGGACTTTAACTCCCAGAATTTTCAGGTGGCTGGGGAAGAGTCCCAAGGTTGAGAAACGCTGCTTTATCCACTGTACCACCCTACCTTTTGTTTAAAAGAGAAGGACTGGCTCAAAGCCACCTCCTGAACTGCAGATGGATTTAAACTGGCATTGCCATTACTTCCCAGCTTCAGTTTTTCTGTGTTGGAAATACGTCCCAAGGATGCTTTTCCCAAAAAGCAGCTGGATCTTCTTGGTATTTTTTCTCTCTCGAATATATTTTGCTTCTCATCCAAAAAGCTTCTTCTGTCTTGGATGAGAAGCAAAATGTTTTGAAAGAAAAAAACAAAAACAAAACGAGAAAGTCCAAAAAGGACCTTTGGGACAACCATGATCTTAGTGATTGAGAATCTCCATAGATGGATTGCAAATATGTATCTGTATATACCAGGGGTAGGCAGCCTCGGCTCTTTTATGACTCATGGACTTCAACTCCCAGAATTCCTGAGTCAGTAGCTGACTCAGGAATTCTGAGAGTTGAAGTCCATGAGTCATAAAAGAGCCGAGGCTGCCTACCCCTGGTATATACTATATACAGGGATGCTCTGAAGTTATAATAGCTAATTTAGACACCTTTGGTTATAAAATAGCAATCATTTTCTAGCAAAATCACACAGGAGGTGCTGTTTTTCTGTCTGTTTTACATATAGTTACAATTCTGAATACCCAGTTCAATTTCTGATTGTAACCCCTCCACACTTATTTACCAGTTTCCACCTACCGTGGAATCTACAACGAATTAAGATTATCTTTAAAAAGTTCAGGTTTTGACTACACCAGGGTTGATTTCCCATGCTTCCTTTGTGTTGAACCAGAAAATATGATTATTGCTAATTTAAAGTGTGAACATTTGGCAAGTTATGAAGATGCCGCTAACCATGACTATGCTGCATTTTTTCCTGAATACTAACATTTTTGTTCCTCTGGGAGAAGAGAATGGCTTTAGGAGATTTTTGAAACATTCCCCAGATGCAAATTGCCTTATAAATCAGCCTGTTTCTATAGGAATTGGGATGTACAGTTTACATTCTCAGTGGGAGAGCTCAGATAGGAACAGAAGGTTTTGGGTGGTCTTGTGATAAGATTACCACAAGGGCTACATTAGCAAGACATGGGAGAAACAAGCCGACTTATGACCTTTGGTGGCCTTAGGATTTGACTTCTCAATCACAGTGGTTGTGTTTATTGGTTAACTTGACATTTAACCTGCCTCAATATTCATACCTACCTACCTATTTATCTAGCTTCCTAAATACCTACTTGCAATGGATGGAAACTAATCAAGGAGGGATCCAACATAGAATTAAGGAAAAATTTCCTGAGAGAACCATTGATCAGTGGAACGAACTTGCCTCCAGAGGTTGTGGGTGCGCCAACACTGGAGGTTTTTAAGAAGAAACTGGACAGCCACTTGTCTGAAATGGTATAGGGCAGTGATGGTGAACCTTTTAGAGACCGAGTGCCCAAAAACTGGCCCCGCCCCTGCTCTGCCCCCACCCAGTCCCCCACCCTGCCTGCCCTCAGGGTCACTTACCACCTCCTGGGCCCGCCGCAGATCACCCAGGCAGCCCAGCAGCACCATGGCGGCCACACCAAGGGCAGAGTCTTGTCCACGCTGCCTGGCTGCCATGTCCTTGGCTGTGCTGCTCTGCGTGGGCCATGCTCAGGGGTGACTCCCCTCCAGAGGGGCTGCTTGTAAGGAGGGAGTCGTGGGGGAGGCAAGGCTGGGGCAACAGCCCGTGTGCCCACAGAGAGGGCTCCGAGTGCCACCTCTGGCATGCATGCCATAGGTTCGCCACCACTGGTATAGGGTTTCCTGCCTGAGCAGAGGGTTGGACTAGAACAGGGGTCCCCAACCTCCGGTCCGTGGACCAGTACCAGGCCGTGGCATGCAAGCAACCAGTCCCCACAAACAAGCAAAGTCCCATCTGTGGGATGCAGGCAGCACACAAAACCATGTTCCCTCCGGTCTGCGGAAAAACCTCTCTCCATCAAACTGGTCCTTGGTGCCCAAAAGGTTGGGGACCTCTGGATTAGAAGATCACCAAGGTCCCTTCTAACTCTGTTATTCTCTTATCTATCTACTTGCCTGCCTACTTACCTACCTAACCACCTTCCTACCTACAACCTACCTATCTACCCAATCATAATTATGCCATTCCTAGATCTGGGACTCATTCTAAATACAGTATCTTCCAGAACAGGCAAGTACTATATATACTGTATATATTTACAGACAGTCATAAGAACAAGACCTTCTTCTGATGTTCAAGCTTCTTAAAGTAACAGAATAACAGAATTGGAAGAGAGCTTGGAAGTCTTCTAGACCAATCTTCTGCTCAAGCATGAAACCCTATACCAATTCAGACAAATGGTTTTCCAATCTCTTCTTTAAAATCTCCAATGTTGGAGCACCCACAACTTCCGGAGGAAAGACGTTCCACTGGTTAATTGTCCTCTCAGGAAATTTCGCCTTAGTTCTAGGTTGGATCTCTCCTTGATTAGAGCATCCACAACTTCTGGAGGCAACTCGTTCCAGAGAGTCTGCTTTTAAACTCACTTCCATTGTCTCTTCCAATAGATGGGCATCTCCAGCAAGCATTCTTTTTATCCTCAGATTGTCCAGGGGTCTCCAAACTTGGCCGCTTTAAGACTTGTGGACTTCAACTCCCAGAATTCTTCAGTCAGGATGACTGGCTGAGGAATTCTGGGAATTGAAGTCCACAAGTCTTAAAGCGGCCAAGTTTAGAGAGCCCTGCTCTAAAGGGTATGTTAGCTAGGGAATTCTGGGAGTTGAAGTCCACTCATCTTAAAGTTGCCAGGTTTGAAAAGTACTGAGATGATTACAATAAATAAGCAAACCAAGATATGCCCAAATGCAGAGAGCATTCTGGTCAAAAGAGCTTGTGCAAGTACTTGTATTTCAGACTTTTCCATAAATACCTCAGAAATATATAGTGCTGGAAAGGAGACAAGAGAGAATGGTTTCATATATAGAAGATGGCTTTTGTTAAACCAGTATTTTTAACTGGGATTGCAAACCTGCCAGAGAGATTAAATCCAGGAGGACCAAGAGAACGTTCTTCAGGAATGCAGAAAAGCCCTTTAGTTTGGAAAGAGGACCCCTGTTTTTCCATACTCTTTGGATTGCGTTAATCTTTATAGTGTTTACATTCCATCCATCATATTTATAACCAGGGATTAGGAATTGGGGGGTCCTGTGAAATTTTCATGCAAACTCTGTGCTTATCTTCACTAACCGGAAAGCCTTCCAGCCAAATCCGAATAACTTCCTTTATCACAAAATCATATCTTGGGTTGCCAAACCTGACCTCTGACCTTTTTGAACAGGGAAGAGTATTCTGGCTGAACTGGGTGGGGATTGGTGAGGGTTTCGTGCCAGCCATCACTGTCAGAAGCTAGTAGGCAGGGAAGGAGAGAATGCAGGCACGGTTAAATTCATTAGAACGAAATAAAAATAAAGCAAGATAATAAAAGAAAATGTAAAATAAAGTAACACAAAAACAAAATGAAATATTAAAATGAAAAAAATGAAATAAAGTAGAAAATGTAAAAAGTAAAATAAGAAATAAAAAATTTAAAAACAAAACAAAAAATAAAATGAAATAAAGTAAAACAAAATAAAATAAAAAGAAGTAAAACAAAAAAACAAAAATAAAGTAAAATAAAGTAAATAAAATTTAAAAATAAAAATAAAAAGTAAAATTAAATTAAAAAATAAAAATAAAAATGAAAGGAAGTAAAATAAAAACCAAAAAGTACAGTAAAATAAAAATTAAAAAAAATTAAAAATTATACCCTGTAGACACTTCTGTGTGCTAAGAATGTTATTATTTGTAGGCTTTTAATGGTTGAGTTATGCAAATTATTTTGAATCTAATGAACTAGGTCAGGGGTAGGCAACCTTGGCTCTTTTATGACTTGTGGACTTCAACTCCCAGAATTCCTGAGCCCTCAGGAATTCTGGGAGTTGAAGTCCACAAGTCATAAAAGAGCCAAGATTGCCTACCCCTGAACTAGGTAGCATACAAAATCAGTGTTTTTCACATTTGGCAACTTTATAATGTGTGGACTCCAATTCCCAGAATTCAACAGCCAGCAAGGTTGAGAAAAACTGATTTAGGCTGTTGCGTCTTGTCAAATGATGATGCCACGATTTGCTAACGGCATTTATTCTCTTTCCCGGGATAGGAGACCACAAGGAGATTTCACTTTTGTTTAATTTATGCTGGATGGTGCAATTTAGAGGAACAGTGGATCAATGTAATATTATGTAGTTTTTAAAATTTATTGTCAAATGGACATGCTTCCTCTCTTCACTGCTTCCCTCTCTAAATGTGAGCCAAATACCATTAGGAAGTGGACATGGTTGGATAAATGACATATCTTTTGAGGAATGGCAAATTCTTTGCCTTGGAGGCTCAGGTACATATTTCTGCTGTGGAATCATTCTCTCTCTCTCTCTCTCTCTCTCTCTCTCTCTCTCTCTCTCTCACACACACACACACACACACACACACACACACACACACACACACACAGATAGACAGACAGAAGGAGGGTTTTCCCTTATGTGCCTCATAGAAACTCACTTAGCTAATATGCTGAGTGAATTCAGAAGGCACAAAGTTGTAAATTTCAGAGCTGGGCTCCTGTACCAACCTCTTTGTTGGTTTCTAGGATGGGAAGGTGAAAAGTCAGATGAGAAGGAGGCAGGCAGTTCCTGTGGGGGAAGTAAGTATTGGTGGAATTCATTGCTCTTGGGCCTGCTTTATCGAAAGCCGTCTGTCTTTTGCCCTTTAAATTAAAATAAAGAGAAGGGAAGCATTAGGTACACAAAGGAAGAAAGCTGAAACGTAGGTTATGGATTGCAAGAAGCTTTTTTTTTTTTTTTTGCAAAACTTTCTTTTTGCTGCATTAAACCAGCATGATAAAATTGGATGTCGGGAACTTGGTGAAAAATAGACTTTATTGGCTTCTTCGCATACAAATTTTGAGAGCTTCCTTTTGTCAACTTTGATATTGATTCAATTAGGAGGTTCTGAATCAGAATAGAGCTGGAAGGGACCTTGGAGGTCTTCTAGTCCAACCCCCTGCTCAAGCAGGAGACCCTATGCCATTTCAGACAAATGGCTGTCCAGTCTCTTCTTAAAAACTTCCAGTGTTGGAGCATTCACCACTTCTGGAGGCAAGCCGTTCCACTGGTTGATTGTTCTCACTGTTAGGAAGTTTCTCCTTAATTCTAGGTTGCTTCTCTCCTTGACTAGTTTCCATCCGTTGCTTCTTGGCTTGCCTTCTGATGCTTTGGAAAAATAGGTTGACCCCCCTCTTTTTTTGTGTGGCAGCCCCTCAAATATTAGAAAACTGCTTTGTGAGATCACCATTCTACAGCTCCAATGATTGCATCGGTGATTAGCCAAGGATTTTGTAAGGGTCACCAAATCCCGCCAACTTCAAAGTATAAATAAAATTATAGAATGAACCTCCTCTGGAGATTAGACCCTCTGAGAACCCAACAATCAAACTAGATCTCTGAATGTGTCTTGGGGGAAGAGACAGGGGGGAAGGGAGATCTTGTAGTCTTGAGAAGGAAATGCCTTGGGCTCTTTTCCCTGAGCAAACATACTTTGATCCATTTAACAACTGATCTGATTAGCTGCCTGGGAGGCATGTTTGAAGATTAGAGTCTGTGGATTTTTAAGGATGGGTAGGGATTAAGCAGGAAGCTGTCAAAAGAGCTTCAACTCAGACAGCCAACTAGTCAGGGTGAAAACTATATTAACCATTGATGAGGTTCATACAGGCAAGTGATGAGGCAAATAATATATTTAATAAAGGAAAACCATATAGATACACACATATATAGGAATGCACATCTGCCAGACAACAAAGCAAGATATTAATAATAATAATAATAGTAGTAGTAGTAGTAGTAGTAGTAGTAGTAGTAAAGTTGGAAGGGACCTTGGAGGTCATCTAGTCCAACCCCCTGCTCAGGCAGGAAACCCTATACCATTTTGGACAAATGGCTGTCCAGTCTCTTCTTAAAAACCTCCAGTGTTGGAGCATTCACCACTTCTGGAGGCAGGTTGTTCCACTGGTTAATTGTTCTAACTGCCAGGAAGTTTCTCCTGAGTTCTAGGTTGCTTCTCTCCTTGCTTAGTTTCCACCCATTGCTTCTTGTCCTGCCTTCAGGCGCTTTGGAGAATAGCTTGACTCCCTCTTCTTTGTGGCAGCCCCTGAGATTATTGGAACACTGCTATCATGTCCCCCCTCGTCCTTCTCTTCCTTAAACTAGACATACCCAATTCCAGCAGCCTTTCCTTATATGCTTTAGCCTCCAGGCTAGGACTTTGGCATCACAAATCTTTGTTATGCATTTGGTAAAAGGTAAAAAGCTAAAATGTTTGGAATCAAATATATAAATTAATTCAGAGGATCTTAAAGACTAATATACAATTGAAGCTAGTGTGGTTCCCGTTAAGACTGATGGATAAACAGTTGGGGGGAAAAATCATGGAATTTTGTTTTTACATACTGTACAATAACAGTGTGAGACTTTTATAGGCACAACGGTGGAAAGATATGACATTATCCACAATGGAAAAATGGAGGGCGAAGTTGATGGAGCTGGCTGAAATGGCAAAATTGACAGCTTTGATCAGGAAAAAAAAGACATTAATTTTAATGCTGATTAGTAGCTCTTCTGGATCTTTTTGTGTGAAATAGAAAAAAACAGTGAAATAATGATATGTGGATTTGAGGACTAAAAAAACTTAGATATTAGAAAAAATAAAAGTTATGGTGCAAATTTAGAATAAAGCTTAGTATAAAGTTATATCTGTGGTAAAAGAAAGTTGTTTCTCTGAATTTCTTTTTCTTTCTGCACTTTAGAATATGTTTCTTTATTTTTTTAATTCCGGTTTCAGAAATAGCCATGGCTGGAAGTAATATTGGCTTGAATTTGTCCCATATCACCCATCTGCTTACCTGTTAATTAAATTAACTCCATAAACCAGGATTGTATTTATACACTAGGTTTAATCTTGTTTGTTCTTCTTGGTACAAGACATCTACCTGGATAATTGTGGTTGACTGTAAGGAAAAGCAGTGAGCACAAATCAGCTGATAATTACTTCTAGAGGTGCCCCTAGAAAGGGGGAGGGTGTCAAAAAAATCAAGATGGCAGCCACAGCTTTGTAATTGAAGCTCCACCCCATTTCTCAACTTGCTTGTTTTAATGTTTTATGCAAACCCAGTCTGCCTGAACATACCGCAGGTACCTGGAGATAAATCCTCGACTTACAACAGTTCATTTAATGAGTGACCGTTCGAAGTTACAATGGCACTGAAAAAAATGACTTATGACCGTTATTATTATTATTATTATTATTATTATTATTATTAATAATAATAATAATAATAATAATAAAATTTTCTTTAAAAAATAAATAAAATAAAATAATAAAATAATAATAAAATAATAAAATAAAATAAAATAAAATAAAATAAAATAAAATAAA
>NW_015389233.1:51992-64484 GCF_001527695.2 Protobothrops mucrosquamatus
AATATTCATGGGGCTTTTGCACAATTGCTATGAATAATTCTCCCTCAAGAAGCCGAGAAAGCAGCGTCTTGCTTGAAAACTCTGAGGCAGGTTCATTCAGATTTAGCTGGAGGCTTCTTGGCGGCTGGCCAGAACGCAGCAAGCTGTTTTTCTTTCTTCTTTTCTTTTCTTTTCTTTTTCTTCAAGGCGTCCTGGATTTGGCTGACGAGAAGGGGGTTCCTTGAAATGGATACATTCGCTGGATGGGTGTTCTAATAATTCAGGATAGGCCACTGCAGATTTGTGTCCTGGGTTAGGGCGATGTGGAGCTGTAGTGAGATATTCCTTATCTTGATAAAAAGCAAAGAAAATTAAGAATTGTGCCGATGGGAATCTAAGGCAGGAGAAAAGTTGCATTTTGGTCAGAAGGAGATTAGACAGAACCATCCGATTCTCAAGTTTGTGAAAGATACTGCTTTTGATTGTATTCAACTGTGGTTTTTTTTCCTGGATTTTTAAAACATTTATTTGTTTGTATCCTGCCTTTCTTATTTTTACAAATATAACTCAAGGTGGCAAACATATCCAACTGACTTTCCTCCTCTTATTTTCCTCAGAACAACCACCCTGTGAGGTGGGTTCAGCTGAGAGAGAGTGAATGGCCCAAGGTCCCCCAGCTGGCTTTCATACCTAAGGTGGGACTAGAACTCACAGCCTCCTGATGATTGGGCCAAAGTCACCCAATTGGCTTTTATATTTAAGGGAGACTAGAACTCACAGTCTCCTAGTGATTGGGCCAAAGTCATCCAGCCAACTTTTCATGCCTAAACTGGGACTAGAACTTCCAGTCTCCCAGTTTCTAGCCTCATACCTTAACCACTAGACCAAACTGGCTCTCAATTTCTCCTCTCATAATCCACAGCCTCCATCTTTCTAGACTGGCGCCTTCGCTACTAGATCAAATATTCCTGGTTAGCTGAGAGCAGTGACAATTCCTGGTGGTCTCCTCTCCAAGCACTAATCAGGACTTATTTCATTTGCAATGTCCCCTGTTGTGAACTTGTAATGGATTCAGTTTTTACACTTAACTATGAAAAAGAAAGCTATCCTGAAAAATGACAGATTCATCCATCTGTACTATGCTTTCAAATAATATTTCTGAGTGCCTCCTTACCAGTGGCGGGATTCAGCCAGTTTGCACCAGTTCAGCAAAACCGGTAGCTACTTTTTTGTTGCCCAGGCCCAGGATGGACTTCCGGAAGTGGCATCCACAGAGAACTGGTTGTTCACATATTTGAATCCCACCACTGCTCCTTACCCAAAAACTTCAGAATGGTTGTGAGAGGCACTGGTGGCCCTCATTGGATTCATCATCCCTGCCTACCAAATTGTGTTCCTTTTGGTACAGAATAGAGGAGAGATCACCTGTTGTCCTACTTTCCATCTGCTCTTGCTGTTTACATAAAAGGGTTGAAGCTTGAACAATCAAAGGGCACTCCCTTTGGTTAATGCTAATTATCCACATTATGGCTCTGCAAAGTTCTGTCCCTTTTGATAAGAGAATTAACAGAAATTATTGCTTGTTGTTTCTGTCTTATTCTTTCTCTGTTTTTTTCCCTCTGCATTTGTTCCTGTCCCCCCCCCCTCAATTCTTTTGATGATTGCTGATGTTTAATAAATAAACATTAAGCTATCTTTTTACTGGCAGAATTGAGTGGCGGGTGCGTTCTGGTCTAATCTGGATATCAGGGTTGACTGGAAAACTGCTGGGCACAAATTAAACTGGAATGTAATCACAGTAATTTCCCAATAGCCCCTTCATTTGTGGAATGCTGTCTTAAGAAATGAGTGCTTGGCAACCATTCCGATGTTCTTTTAGCACAGGGGTCTTCAAACCTGGCCCTTTTATGACTTGTGGACTTCAACTCCCAGAATTCCTCAGTCAGGCACGCGTGCCTGGCTGAGGAATTCTGGGAGTTGAAGTCCACAAGTCATAAAAGGGCCAGGTTTGAAGACCCCTGTTTTAGCACAAGTTATTATCAAGCAAACATCATTTTATTAGCAATTGTTGAAGATTTATTAGTAGTTTTCCATTTTTTTTGCATCTTAAAGAAGTTGCATAGAAAAAAACTAGCCATGAAAAGCATGCAGACTTTGCTATTGGGCTGTGTGCTTTAGGCATCTACTTCCAATTTTCTCTGCTTGTACAAGTTAAATCAATATTGAAACAGCCCAAGTCTCTACTGGGGCATTATTTATTTTTATCCTCATTATTTTTATAAATAACTCAAAGCAGAGAACATACCTAAAACTCTTCCTTCTCCTATTTTCCCCACAACAACCCCATGAAATGGGTTGTGTTGAGACAAAGTAACTAGCCCAAAGTCTCCCAGTCATGTATTATGCTTAAAATGAGACTAGAAATCCCAGTCTCCTGGTGATTGGCTGAAGTCACCTAGTCATCTTTCATGTCTAGATTAGAACTCACCAAGCTAACTTTCATACCTATAATGAGATTAGAACTCACAGTCTCCTGGTGATTGTCCCAAAGTTACCAAACTGGTTTTCATGTCTAAGGTGGGACTAGAACTCACAGTCTCCTGGTGTTTCGCTTGTTGCCTTAACCACCAAACTAAACTAGCTCTATATGGAATATACAGAACAGCAATCCTCATGTTAATTGCAGTGCGTCTTAGGTCACCATAATCCACATGATGCTATCCTGCTACGATCTTCACCCTTACAGAGATCTACTTATCTACTTATCTGAATCAGATTCTTACCAGATGCCTTTCAGTGCCTATGGGAAGAGATAATCTCTCAGTAGTGAGAACTAGAACCTTAAGTCAAAGTCAACAGGGGAATATCTGCAGCTGAGGGTGAAGTATAAGCTGACCAAGACAAGAACCAACCTAGAACTAAGGAGAAATTTCCCCACAGAACAATTACTGTAATCAGTGGAACGACTTACCTTCAGAAATTGTGGATGCTCCATCACTGGAGGTTTTTAAGAAGGGATTGGACAACCATTTGTCTGGAGTGGTATAAGGTTTCTTGCTTGAGCAGGAGGTGAGGACTAGAAGACCTCCAAGTCCTCCTGTTATTCTGAGGGTGGAGTAGAAGCTGAGCTTCCCCATGACTAGTTGAACACCCGAACCACCACATTACACTGACTCTCTATTGGAACCCATTGATGAAATCAGCAGGACTCAAGAAAGGCTAGTTTCTTGTCCCCCTTAATATGAATCTTGAAATTATTTCCTTCCATTTCTTTCAACTGAAGTCAACTGAGATGTTCAAAAGGACAGTGGGAAGGACCTCTTGAAACAATAACTGAGAACATTTGACAGCCCCAAAATGTAGCTGCAGCTGTTAATTTTTAGGAGATGGTTTTGATATCTGGATAAATTGTCCAACATGTATAAAGGTACTTCAAACGGTATGTTGGAAATGCAAATGCAAAGAAGGAACCTTTTATCATTGATGGTGACAAAGCAAATAAATATTGGAGTAGGATTCACATCTTAATATAAACATCTGAATATAAACATAAAACCAGAGACTTTTATTTGGGGCTTAATAGACAAAGAACTTGGGGGAAAAATGGAAGTTTGATGTTATATATGCTGACAAGAGCAAGAACACTCTATGCACAAAAATGGAAGGATACTTTTGATTCCCACAGTAGAGGAATGGCTACCAATGTTAACAGAATTAGCAGAGATGACTAAATTGACTGCTTTGATTAAAGAAAAGAATATAGCTAATTTTGTTTCTACTTGGAAACTGCTTCTGGACTTTGTGTTTGAGGTGGGAAAAAAAGGAAATGTTGATTTTGCTGATTAGACAGGTTTGTTAATTATAGAAATACCTAGTATATATTATTGTGTAAAAGTAAACAGTTGAGGTTGTATGTTATTACCTTACTCTACTGTGCCAAAATATCAGAAGTCAACACTTTTCTTTTTCTTTTTACCCTCCACATTTTCCTCTTCTTCTTCTCTTTTCCTATTTTTATACGATTCTCATTTTTCTTTGTATTTTCTATTTTGATAAACTAATAAAAATTTGAGAGACCAGAGATGGTTTTGAAAAACGTTTAGTCAAATTTGCAAATTTCTTTATTTAGAAGTGGTCTACAATGGTGGGAAAGGACACATTGGTTGGCCATGCCTTGGTCTTATCTGCCATCCAGATGGACACTTCCTCTGTTGAAAGTGCTCTCAAAAATGGCCTGGATGTGAAACGCATCAACCAATTGACTCTGCAAGACGATGCAGGAAATGTTACATGGCCAGCCCACGGATGCAGCTGCATATCTTGGTTAAATCCGATCCAGAGCAAGGGAAACGCAGAGGCTGGTTGACATTTTGTTTAAAATGTGTTCAGATTTATGGGGATCCCCTGATAAACATTTTATCTCCCATCAGTTACTGGGCTTCTGGAGAGCTTAACTGGAGGGAAAGCTTTTGATATGGTATTTTTCCAAGCCAGTGGATGATGGAAATCTTGAAGGGTTTAAGTCTTATCATTTACATTTACATTTGCAAGGCCACTGAACTGGGGAGGGAGGGAGCAGACCAAAAAACAGCCTGGTTTTTGAATTTCCCTTTTTCTGTATTTTAGGTGCAAAACTAGCAGAGCAGTTGGTTTTAAAATGGGCTTGTAATTTTCTGGTTTTTAGCCTGCCTGGTCAATATTTAAGTGGTCAATATTTAAGTGGTGTGTTTTCCTCCAATGGGTACCCTTAGCCTTATGCATAATGGCATAGACCAGGGATAGGCAACCTTGGCTCTTTTATGACTCCTGGACTTCAACTCCCAGAATTCCTGAGCCAGCATGGCTCAGCTTGGAAAGCTCTCCCTTTCCCCTCAGCGTGGCTGGCTCAGGAATTCTGGGAGTTGGAGTCCACGAGTCATGAAAGAGCCAAGGTTGCCTACCCCTGACATAGACATAAGTCACTCTTTAATACTGACAATATTAAGGATTTTTTATTTTTGAGTGTATCCCACCTTTATTATTGTTTATAAATAACTCAAGGTGGCGAACATACCTAATACTCCTTCCTCCTTTTATTTTCCCCACAACAACAACCTTTTGAGGTGGGTTGGGCTGAGAGAGAGTGACTGGCCCCAAGTCATCCAGCGGGTTTTTCATGTCTAAGGCGGGACTAGAACTCACTGTCTCCCAGGGATTGGCCCAATGTCACTAAGCAGACTTTCTTGCCTAAGGCAGGACCAGAACTCACAGTCTCCTTGTGACTGGCCGAAAGTCACTCAGCTGGCTTTCATGTCTAAGGTGGGACTACAACTCACTGTCTCCTGGTGATTGACCCAAAGTCACCCAACTGGCTTTCATGCCTAAAGGGAGACTGGAACTCACAGTCTCCTGGTTTTTAGGCCAACACCTTAACCACTAGGCCAGTGGTTCTCAACCTTTTTAATGCCGCGACCCCAATCGGTCGTAAGTCGAGGACTAAACCGGTCGTAAGTCGAGGACTAAACCAGTCGTAAGTCGAGGACTAAACCGGTCGTAAGTCGAGGACTACCCAACCGGTCGTAAGTCGAGGACTTTCCCTGCCCGGGAGCACCGTGCATGCGTGGTTCCGCCCCCTGCGCCGGCCGAGGCATAGCTGGCAAGCAGCAGAGACGGAGCAGGCCGACCACCAGCTGGCCCAGCCCAAGGGAGGTAAGGCACCCGCCGGAAAAGGGGGAAAAAATGGCGGACAAAAAAAATGGCGGACAAAAGAAATGGCGGACAGCCTTGCTTGGCGACCCCCATGAAATGGTCGATCGGCCCCAAATGGGGTCCCGACCCACAGGTTGAGAACCACTGCACTAGGCCAAATTGGTTCTCTTTAACCCTGTTTGGACTATGTATCTGCACAACTCTCTAAAGCAGGGGTCTTCAAACTTGGCAACTTTAAGACTTGTGGACTTCAACTCCCAGAATTCCTCAGGTTTGAAGACCCTTGAATCTGCTGTCCTCGACATGGCCTGTATTTTAGCTGCCATAATTCTAAGCCGCGTGCCAAATTTACAGAGAGTGACGGAAGCATCTGAAGAGTTTTCCTTAGTAGCCAGTTTTCTTTAAAGGATGTGCAGCTCCTTATCACACACAATCCAGAACATGGAACATTAAAGGATATGGCTGGCATGTAAGACAAATACTGTAAAACAGCGTTTCTCAACCTTGGCAGCTTGCAGATGTGTAGACTTCAACTCCCAGAATTCCCTGGCTGAGGTATTCTGGGAGTTGAAGTCCACAAGTCTTAAAAGTTGCCAAGGCTGAGAACCACTGCTTTCAAACATAGCTGCAAATCACTTTATAGTTACAAATCACCTGAATCAGTTTCTTCAGGAAATGTTTAAAGGTAGTCCTAGATTTCTAATCATTCATTTAGTGACCATTCAAAGTTGCAACAGTACTGAAAAAAGTGAAATGATGGGTCCTCACATTTACAACCATTGCAGCATCCCCATGGTCACGTGATTAAAATGGGTGTGCTTGAAAAACTAGGATGTATTTACGATGGTTGCAACATCCCAGGGTCCTGTGATCGTCATTTGTGACCTTCCCAACCATCTTCTGGCAAGCAAAGTCAATGGAAGAAGCTGGCTTCATTTAATGACCACCTGATTCAGTTAACAACTGCAGTGATTCACTTAAGAACCACGGGAAAAAGGTTGCAAAATTGTGTGTTCCCACTTAACAACCACTTTGCTTTGAAACATAAGCTCTGTTCCCAGATTTGGTCATAGGTTGAGGGCTATTTGTATTTATTTATTTTATGTAAACAGCTATATGGCTGTCCAACTCAGACCGTGTGACTCTGAACAGCGTACAAAAGGACAAAGAAATAAAAACATAAATCAACCAATTAAAAAAAAACAAAACCTGGTGATTGGAATTGAAAATTGTAAAATTCAAGGAGGTTGCTTCACTAATCCTGCCTCAGGGTTCAGGAAAGAGCCAGGTCTTAAACTGGTTCTTAAAATGTTCTAGTGAAGAGATAAATTTAGGAAGATTTATATCAAAACAGTGAGGTATAAATCAAATAGGAATTTAATAACCAAGGAATCAACATTGCGAAGAACAGAGTTCATTCCATAACTCTTTTGTCTAATTGCTTTGACTTGGCAATGTTTGCTGCGTTTAATAAAAAATCCACCCACACCTTCACCTATATATTATGCCTTTCCGTGTCATATAAACATCTCTGAGGAGCAAACGAAAGTATTCAGAAAAGTAAAGCATGCATGTGTGCATAATCATTAACTTTCATTCCAATGAAGCATAAAAGAATTCAAGCGTCTGCAGCAAAAATTCAGCTAATACTCAAGCCCTCTTGAATTTTGAGTGGGCTGTTCAGATTCCTAGAAAAACTAAATATAGGTTTGTCCACAACAATGTTTCTCAACCTTGACAACTTGAAGATGCGCAGATTTTACTTTGCTGGCTGGGGAATTCTGAGAGTTTAGTCCAGGCATCTTCAGGTTGTCACGGTTGAGAAACATAGGTCTACACAACTTCAGTCATTTTCCAGCTGAAACAAACACAGCTCTCTGGAACCACACAGTGGCTGTAAAAAATAATACAAAGTTAAATGGCGGAATTTTGAGGCTTCCTTTTTCTTGTTTTATTACGTTCATCATTCTCACAGTATTATTGTATAATTTACAATGTCCTTCAGATGGGACTGCCTTTCAAAACCACGTGGAACTGAGAGCTGATCCAAAATTCAGAGAAAGTCTTTCGAATGATTGTTGATGGTAAGAATCTAACTTCTTATCCAATGGACAAAATCAACACTCAGTAGTGAAATTCTTCTTGAATCAGTTACCTTCTCTCACTTAGCTGTGGGCAACTGTGCAACCCCATAAGCTACTCAATTATTATTATTAATAATAATAATAATGATGATGATGATAAAGTTGGAAGGGACCTTGGAGGTCATCTAGTCCAACTCCCTGCTCAGGCAGGAAACCCTATACCACTTCAGACAAATGGCTGTCCAGTTTCTTCTTAAAAACTTCCAGTGTTGGAGCATTCACCACTTCTGGAGGCAGGTTGTTCCACTGGTTAATTGTTCTGTCAGGAAGTTTCTCCTTAGTTCTAGGTTGCTTCTCTCTTTGGTTAGTTTCTTAGTTGCTTCTTGTCCTGCCTTCAGGCACTTTGGAAAATAGCTTGACTCCCTCTTCTTTGTGGCAGCCCTTGAGATATTGGAACACTGCTATCATGTCCCCCCTCGTCCTTCTCTTCGTGAAATACGAAATGGGAAGAAGGAGGAAAAAATGCTAAGCTCATCATACTCCATGACCCATTTTATCACAGGCTCCCTTATAGTCATAACTCAAGGACCATTTGTACTAACAGCAACATAGATTTTTTTCTAAGGTGATCACCACTTTTATGATGCCTTGGTAAGGCCACATTTGGAATACTGTATCCAGTTTTGGTCACCGCAATATAAAAAAAATGTTGAGACTCTAGAAAGAGTGCAGAGAAGAGCAACAAAGATGATTAGGAGGCTGGAGGTAAAACATACGAAGAACGGTTGCAGGAATTGGGTATGTCTAGTCTGGTTTTTTAAAAAAAGACTAGGGGTGACACGATAGCAGTGTTCCGATATTTGAGGGGCTGCAACCAGGAAGAGGGGGGTCAACCTAGTCTCCAAATCACCTGAAGGCAGGATAAGAAGCAATGGATGGAAACTAATCAAGGAGACATCCAACCTAGAGCAGAAGATAAATTTCCTGACAGTTAGAACAATAAATCAGTGGAAGATCTTGCCTCCAGAAGTTCTGGGTGCTCCAACACTGGAGGTTTTTAAGAAGAGATTGGACAGCCGTTTGTCTGAAATGGTGTAGGGCAGTGGTGGCGAACCTATGGCATGGGTGCCAGAGGCGGCACTTAGAGCCCTCCCTGAGGGCACTGCGCCGTCACCCCAGTCCTAGGCCTTCAGTTGGGTTTTATAAAACCTTTTCGCTTTAGGCCTCCGCCGCCATGTGCAAAAAAAAAGAAGAAAAAAGGTTCAATTAGTCAATTTCAACTTCTCGCTAAAAAAAAAGTTGGAATTGATTAAACTTTTTAGTCCCACCCTATCCCACTGTAGCCATGCCCACCCAATGGACCACGCCTACCCGGCACTCAACAATGTATAAGTGGGTTTTGGGTTGCAGTTTGGGCACTCAATCTCTAAAAGGTTCGCCATCACTGGTATAGGGTTTCCTGCTTGAGCAGGGGGTTGGACTAGAAGACCTCCAAAGTTAACCTGATCCTTCTGGTTTTCCAATGATGACCCCATCAGCTGCTGTAACTGAGTCCATTCACTTTGTTAATGGTTGCCCTCTTCTTCCTTTTCTTTCCACCTTTCCCAGCGTCAAAACTTTCTCCAGAAAGCTCAGTATTTAGGCTCTTATGAATGCCAAGGGCATTTTTTTTATTGCTGTGCATACGTCTGCTCTCCTAGGGAAGGAAGGGCGGGACAGCCAGAATTCTAAATGCACAAACAACTCCCTTGAGACTTGTAGAAGTAATTGTATTGTTGCTTTTTTTCAGAATACATGCCTTCCCTGAAACTCCCTCAAAGCATTTTGAGCCGTTCAAACTTTGTGGACATGGTTGCCAATTCAACACAGAAAATTTAGGTCTTCTATTGTAATATCACACCAATTTCCTAGGTTTAATCCAGCAGCAGGAGAGCTAATTCCAAGAAGGGGGTGCATTAAGGGGGATTTTCTCTAATTTTGAACAATAGCAACCTTCCTCTTTGGAAGTAGCGTTAAATGCCCTTCCTTTGTTTGCTTCCAACTTAAATCTTGTGGGTAATGGTTAGAGATTTACTATTTCCACCATAAATTATATTTTGCTGGCAGTTTCTGCAATTTACAAAACGAAAGTGGCACATTGCTGACGGATGATGCCTTGATTTGGCCTACATGAGAATCAACGTTGCCAAGAGAAAAGATGAACTAGGTAGGAATACTAATTAGGTGGGACTGTATTGCTACTTTTTCATACAAGTTGCAGCTGTTGGTCCAATATACCTGGACAGTGACAACCTGGGAAAATACCTGGCGTAGTTTCTTCCTACCGTCTGCCAACAAATTTTGGCAGAAGTGCAAAGTGTATTCCTCGGGTCTTTCATGGACAACAATTAAAAAACGAAAATTAGAATATTTCGGACATGTGATGCGACACCCAGAAAAATACGGCATACTCCATTTAATCCTCCAGGGAAAGATTGAAGGCAAACGAGGTCCAGGCAGAAGAAGAACATCGTGGCTTCAAAATCTAAGGGACTGGTTTGGACAAAACTCAGCAGCACTTTTTCGTGCGGCTGCTGATAAAAACAAGATCGCCAACATGATTGCCAACGTCCGATAACGGATATGGCACAAAAAGAAGAAGACTCATTCATTAGGTCCTGAGCTGATTTTTTTAATGACCCAAAGCTCTCATTAATCTATTATCTTCAAAAGTTTGGTGTGCTGTCTTTTCTAGAATGCAATAACAATTAGACTTACATACCACTTCATAGTACTTTACAGCCCTCTCTAAGCGGTTTACAGTCAGCCTATGGCTCCCAACAATCTGGGTCCTCATTTTACCGACCTTGGAAGGATGGAAGGCTGAATCAACCTTGAGCTGGTCAGGATTGAACTGCAGGCAGCCAGCAGTCAGCAGAATTAGCCTGCATAACTGCATTCTAACCACTATGCCACCAGAAAGACTGCTGGTCAAGGAAAGGGACACTAAACCTTTCACTAGGCTAGGGGGAAATTATATTTGTGGATGGCTGAAGCCTTCTTTTTCATTCATGTTTTATTGGCAGACATCAGGGAGCATTAGAATAGATTAAGAGTTGGAAGGGCGCTTGGAGATCTTCTAATCCAACCCCTTGCTCAAACAGGAGACCCTATACCAGGGGTCGTCAAACTTGACCCTTTTATGACTTGTGGACTTCAACTTCCAGAATTCCTCAGCCAGCGTGCCTGAGGAATTCTGGGAGTTGAAGTCCACAAGTCATAAAAGGACCAAGTTTGAAGACCCCTGCCCTCTACGGTTTTAGATAAATGGTTGTCCAGTCCCTTCTTAAAAGCCTCCAGTATTGGAGCACCCACAACTTCTGAAGCCAAGATGTTCCACAACTAAAACTGAAACTGTGAGTCGTCCAATCTGCAATCTGAAACGGTCCCTTCCAGAAGGAGCCGTGTGCCATAGATGATTTGGGAGGCCCATTACAGGTAGTCTTTGACTTACAACAATTGGGATCCGTCCTTCTAAAATTAATGGGTAAGAATTTCACGTTACTCAAAAATAACTATGTAAGGGCAGGAGGGCACCCCTTGCACAACCCTCCTCTCCTTTATTCCCTTTCATGGCGCTTTTGAGATCTGAACTATTTCTGTCCGAGGACAGTAAGAGCATTTTAGACTGCATGCGGATTCTTAAAATACATCTGGAAAAATTCCCTAAAACAGCCCAGGCTGGCAAAAAAAACCTTATTTCTAATGGATCAGAGAACAGGGTTTTACGCAGCCCATTGAATGCATTAATACTACTGTGGTGCTGGGTGGGGAATTGGATTACTCTTACCCATGCATGAATGAAAAAAAGGAACCCTTTCCAAAAATAGTCTGCATCAGTTTTTTTTTTTACTGCTGGGGTGGGAAGCAGGAATCGACAGCCAGATAAATTGAGATTAACACCAAGATTTTATTTAATTACTAGCTGTATCCGGCCACGCGTTGCTGTGGCTCATTTAACAATGCAATCGGAAACATTGAAATGGAATCGTAAAATTGGAAAATCGTAAATGGATCATAAATCGGAAACATTGAAATGGAATCGTAAAATCGTAGCGTGTTGCTTTTACGTCCAACAGATGGCGCTGTTTTTCAAAAAAGCATGTTTTTACCTGTCACAGGTGTGACATCTATATAATAGTAGGTATATAAAAACACGCGCGTATTCGAATGCAACGTTGTGTCAAAATTTCAAAGCAATCGGTGAAGAACTTTCAGAGATTTAAGATTTTGAACAAACGAACATTTACATTTTTATTTATATAGAAGATATTTCAGATTTCTAAACCTCCTTCTCTTATTACTAGACCAAAAATCAAACAGTAAACAACACTGTTTACTGCTTGATACAATTCCCCAATCAAGGAACTACCTACTCAGACAAACAGTAAATACAGCCTAAGGAACCACCAAGACACTCCTACAATATTGCCAGGGTAGGTTGCTTGTATGTAAATAGAGCAAAACTTACTCCCTTCTAGCACTGATCATGTTACCTAGTTTTATTTATTTATTTTATTTATTTATCGCATTTATACCCCGCCCTTCTCCTAACGGACTCAGGGCGGCTTACAGCCAGTTAAAACAGATAACTAATACAATAATACTAAATTTAAAATGTGATTAAAATGAAATATTCATTATTGGCCGTTTCTATTTTAAAATTATTTAAAACCAAATTAAAATTCCCCTTAGGCCAGTC
>NW_015389233.1:64527-79693 GCF_001527695.2 Protobothrops mucrosquamatus
CTCCGAGTGCTCCTCAAGGGGAGCCCCATGTAGAGAGCATTGCAGTAGTCCAGGCGGGAGGTGACAAGAGCGTGAGTAACTGTGCGCAAGGCGTCCCGGTCCAGAAAAGGCCGCAACTGGTGAACCAGGCGTACCCGGTAAAACGCCCCCCTGGCCACGGCCGTCAACTGATCTTCTAGTGTCAGCCGTGGATCCAGGACACCCAGGTTGTGAACCCTCTCTGAGGGAGCCAAAGTTTGGGTAATGAAACGTCTTCAAGAAAACAGCCAAGCTCAGAGAGCACCAAGGACCACAGCCTCCCTCCTCTTCCTGCTCCCCTGGCACTTGCAACCATTGTAGCCTGCTCACAAGTCGCACGATCAAAATACGGGCGCTTGGCAACTGGCATGTATTTATGATGGTTGAATTATGAGATCATAATGACTGCCGTTTGTGACCTTCCCAGCTCGGTCCCAACAGGTAAACACAATGGGAGCCGGAATTGCTTAGTGACCACATGGTTCATTTTACTGCAGAGATTTGCTTAATGAGCATGGCCAAAAAGATCCTAAAATCAGGCATAACTCATTGAACCGCCTTGCCGAGCAATGAAAATGGCTCGTAAGTTCAGAGACTACCTGTAATATGGAGTTTCCAAGCCAAATATAGTTAAACATATGTTTTAACAGTGCTCCATGTTTTACTACACGCTCTGTGATGTCATGCTGGCTACATCACTGCCAAAATGTCCTCAGACAACACTGGCTTCCTCGGCTAAGAAATGGAGATGAGCACCATCCCCTTGAGTCGGACCTGACTGGATAAGGCAGGGATAGTCAACCTTGGCTCTTTTATGACTCGTGGACTTCAACTCCCAGAATTCCTGAGCCAGCCTGGCTCAGGAATTCTGGGAGTTGAAGTCCACGAGTCATAAAAGAGCCAAGGTTGACTACCCCTGGGATAGGGGAAACCGTTACCTTTTACATGATCTAAAATGGAACATGATGGATATTAGCTAGAACAGGGGCAGGCAACCTTGGCTCTTTTATGACTCGTGGACTTCAACTCCCAGAATTCCTGAGCCAGCCATGCTGAGGGGAAAGGGAGAGGTTTCCAAGCTGAGCCATGCTGGCTCAGGAATTCTGGGAGTTGAAGTCCATGAGTCATAAAAGAGCCAAGGTTGCCTACCCCCGAGCTAGAATCTTAGGAGTGAAAAATAAAGGGCAGACAGAGTACTAACTACAGGTTCTTTCCAATGAACTCAGTGCAGAATCTCTGGGCTTTACCAAGTGGAGATGAACTGTTTTGGCCTGCTCATTAACAGTCTATTAATGGACCTCTAGAAATGGCTATTCTGAATAAGGCCTGTTTATTAATTACTGTTTATTCCACAACATAAACCGTTCACATTTTCCCCATTCAAGGAATTATTTCCTACTGCAGAGGCGATATACAGAAGGCTGCACCGCCTGAAAAGTTAGGCAGCCTTCAGTGCCACTGAAATCAATGGAATTTATTTTAAAGTTAATTACGAATAGGATTGCATTCTTAAAGCGATGCACATCAATAATGCCTTGAACTTAAAAATTATCCACATGTAAAGTATTCTGCCTGTTATGTGCCTTGAAATGACGCACTGCACAACACATGTTTTCCAATGGTTTATTTTCTAAGAAATCCCATATTACGTTTCTTCAGTTAGAAATTCCTGCAAAGACAAAAACCAAACACAGAATGGTTAACTTTCCCCCCAAAATTTAAGGATATGGGCTCACAGAAATTCCTCCCTGGAACCTGCCCTATTTGACTTTCTTAAATAAAATAATGCTTGGCTGCATATGCTACATTTGAAAATATGCCCAGAGGGTAACTATAGGGAAAATGTTTTTTTTCCCCTTTTTCTCTTTACAAACAACAAAATACAAAGTACATTTTTTCTTTTTTTCTTAACAGTACTATGTCCTATATCTCTTACATTTATTTACATTTATTTACATTACATTTTCATACTTCTTTATTCCGCAATTCTAACCAATTATAATACATGTCCCATATCTCATAAAATTCTGAAACTTCTTTGCCCTTTATTTCTAAGGTAAGTTTATTCATCTCAGCACAATCTAATATCTTACATATAATCATTGCATTTGTTGGTATGTTTCCCCTTTCCCAGCATTGCGCATATGCAATGCGTGCTGCAGTTATTATATGTATAATGATGTATTGAAATTGTTTTTCCATTTTTGGATTGATTATGCCTAATAAAAATATTTCGGGTTTAAGTTCAATTTGCTGTTTTGTTATTTCCTGAATCCATCTCCTTATCTGCTCCCAATAGATCTTTGCTTTGGGGCATTGCCACCACATATGGTAAAATGTTCCTTCTTTATTTTTGCATTTCCAGCAATTTTTGCATTTCCAGCAGTCCGGATTCATATTTTTATATATCATGGCAATTCTCGCCGGTGCTAAATGCCACCTGTAAAACATTTTATATTGGTTTTCTTTGAACGCAGCTGACAACGTTAATTTGTGGGGAAATGTTTTTAGATTGCCTTCTGATAATATAATAATAGAGCTGAAAAGGGACCTTGGAGCTCCAAACTCCTGCACAAGCAGGAACCCCTATACTAGGGGGTCTTCAAACTTGGCCCGTTTATGACTTGTGGACTTCAACTCCCAGAATTCCTCAGCCAGGCACGCTGGCTGAGGAAGTCTGGGAGTTGAAGTCCACAAGTCATAAACGGGCCAGGTTTGAAGACCCCCGTCTTATACCATTTCAGGCAAATGGTTGTCTAATCTCTTCCTGAAAACTTCCAGTGTTGGAGCACCCAGAACTTCTGGAGGCAAGCCACTGATTAATTGTCCTCACTGTCAGGAAATTTCTCCTCAGTTTTATAAGAATCACTTTTTGTGAGATGAGCAGCTATATAGACTTAATAAAATAAATAAGCCTTTTCACCAAGGCATATGTTTTGAGAATATATGATATCCATTATGCGCTATCAAGCAAAACAGAAAAGAAAAATGCATTATCGCAGTTTCCAGACTTAAATGTCAGACTTACTTGGAAACAATTCCATCATTTTTTGCCAGTCGCAGAATTGAGTCATCAGACTCCCCCTGAAAAATAGTTTTATAGTTAGGTAAGATGAAGAAACTGAATTCATACCCTGAATTTCAATCTGAAAATGCTTAGGTGAATTTGGGAAACTGTTCAAAGGAAATTCACCGGCAACTAAAAGGGCAATAGTTTGTATCGTCCTTAAGAATAAAGTACTATTGTATACTTATTTGCTAAGTTTTTAAGATTGAAAAATTGCCAAGATTTAAAACCTATAGTTAAAAAAATTATAATTATAATAGTCTAAAACCAGAATACAGAAGTAGTATTTGTGCAGTGAAGATCGATAAAGAATTCCACAGCAACACATTGACACTGAAATGGATAGTCCTAAAGTCTCAGAGGTACTTTTTCACAAGGCAACTGGACTTTCTTGTTTTTCTTTGAAGACGTTTCGTTTCTCATCCAAGAAGCTTCTTCAGCTTTGACTGGATGGTGGGGAATGCAGAAGAAAGCCAGTTGCCTCTTGAAAAAGCACCTCTGAGACAACCACGACCTGGATGACTGAGAATTTCCATAAACATAGTCCTAAAGGGGTTTGACCTTGAAACAAGTCCATTCTAATGTTTGTCAGTTTCTTGAACAATTTGAAAGACGGTCTGTTTGTGGTTACAACATTCCATGATGCAACATTTTATACCCCAATATTATTTTATTATGTATGTATGTCCCGCCTTTTATTATTTTTACAAATAACTCAAGGCGGTGAACATATCCACAACAACCGAAAGTTGGTTGGCCTGAGAGGGACTGGCCCAAAGTCACCCAGTTGGCCTTCATGGCTAGAGTGGGACTTGAACTCACAGTCGCCTGCTTTCTAACCTGATGTCTTAACTACTAGACCAGGGGTTTTCAAACTTGGCTCTTTTATGACTTATGGACTTCAACTCCCAGAATTCCTCAGCCAGCGTGCCTGGCTGAGGAATTCTGGGAGTTGAAGTCCACAAGTCATAAAAGGACCAAGTTTGAAGACCCCTTGTACTAGACCAAACTAGCTCTAGCGTTATGAGATATATTAATGTATGGTACTCAAAATCTCCTGCATGCATTCTTTGTGTAATACCAAAGAAACGTGGAAAATTTACTTTCTAGTGTAATATACCCACTGCTCTAATAGTTTCCGTATTCAGAAGACATTCATCCCAGGACCTAAAGTCTTCACTTTAATTGAGCCGCTACAAGAAGAACTGGAATGGACGTACATATGCATAAATGCAATGAGTGAAACTACCCATCCTGTATTTATAAACCATTCAGAAATGGGCAAATTCTTGACTCATTGAAAAACCATTAGACTTACCATCCGACGAATTGCTCCGCAAATGGCATAGGCTTTGAACTGGCCATTCACTCTGCCTGTGGCTTTGTCAACCTGCCATTGGAATTAAGAAGGTTCAGTTAAGAGGGTCACACAATCATACCTGAAAGTTGAAAGGCACAGAATATACCTGTTCATTTTATGTTTTACATATCTACATATCTAACCAGTTCGACAACTCGGCAAAGCCCATTCCCATCCCGAACAAACGGGTTTAAAGGAAAAGATGCATTTAAGGCTAGAGTCACTGGAATATTGAAAACTTGGGCAAAAGTCCCATTTATAGAAGAATCATTTTTCGTTACGGCTATTCTACAGCACATCAAAATGAAAGCGGAAAAAAAGGCAAAGTTTGAAGTAATTTTTAAACCAGGGGGTCTTCAAACTTGGCCCTTTTATGACTTGTGGACTTCAACTTCCAGAATTCCTCAGCACACAAATCATAAAAGGGCCAAGTTTGAAGACCCATTTTAAACTTTAAAAGAAGCCTACAACAAATGACGATTTCAACCTCCGTTATACAATATTTTGTTCTAATCATATTCATTCTTTCCTGTTTCATTGCTAGGTTTCTGTTTGTGTTCTGGAAGCTTTTGATTTAACAACTTGTTATTACATAACAATCAAGCTGTGGTTTTGTTTGCCTGCATTAGGAAATACAGCTTAATGCCTAATGCCCATACACCCGGGATCTATTATCCCAAATAAGTAAAAATATTTTTTTACTAGGCAATTGCAACAAGTTGTTTATTTTATTTGAAACACGAATGGCTTTAAATTTGGAGTATTGATATTTTACTTACTTCTGCAACATTGATTTGGATGGAAGCGTGGTCTTTAGCACCAATTATCCGATTGCTAGCAGAGCTGAAGGGAAAGAAATATATAAACAGAAGAACTTAAAATCAGACCCTGGTCTAGAAAAAATGCTGTTATCTTTCTAGATAACTCACATCATGTAGCATTAATTCCATTTCTTGATATGCCAATTTACCACTCTTTTAGCAGAAGTTCCCACCACAAGAAAAAAAAACCCAGAATCCCTCTTATTAAGACATTGTAGGAGGGCAGCTATGCTAATCTACGGTAACATAAAATCAGGAACCCCTTTTCCTAACAAATTTACACATATAATTTTTCACAAGCTGAAGGTTATGTTTTATGCCTTTTAATGAACTCTATTAGTCAGAAAAGGTTACGCCAGATTCCTCCTTATAATTACTTTTTTTTACAATTGTAAATTATGCATATAGAAGTATCTACTAGTATAACAAAGCAAATCTCTCTGTGCATGTGTAATCCACCGGAATACAACATAATGCCCAATTAAGATACAATATAATTTGAGTTAAAATCATGAATCAGAAAGCTACTGCACTCTTGTGAAAGATCTTTCCCGAGAAGAAAACAATTTTTCATCTATAGCAGAGCGCTCATTTGGGTATAAAGCTAACCCATGTTCCAATGTTTTTGAAGTTTGCAATTCTCTATTTTGGAGGGTCCACATAATATTGAAAGCTCTTGCTTCCATTTAAAAATAAACAGTTTTATTTTATAATCTAAAATTGGACAAACTGCTAATCTTAGCTATAACTAATATAAACAAGGTATTTTCAGTAATATTTTATGATTTTCTCTCATCTTAACTAAATTTAACTAACCCGTTTGGTCTAGTGCAGGGGTAGGCAACCTTGGCTCTTTTATGACTCGTGGACTTCAACTCCCAGAATTCCTAAGCCAATTCTGGGAGTTGAAGTCCACAAGTCATAAAAGAGCCAAGGTTGCCTACCCCTGGTTTACTGGTTAAGGCATCAGACTAGAAACTAGGAGACTGTGAGTTCTAGTCTCACCTTAGCATGAAAGCCAACTGGGTGACTTTGGGCCAATCCCCAGGAGACGGTGAATTCTAGTCCCACCTTAGGAAGAAAAGCCAGTTGGCTGACTTTAGGTCAGTCTCAGTCCAATTCACCTTTCAGGGTTATTGTGGGGAAAATAGGAGGAGGAAGGAGTATTATGTAAGTTTGCCACCTTGAATAATTTATAAAACTAAAGAGGGCAGGCTAAAAACATCTACATAAATAAAAAGTACTTTGTGGCTACGGTGGAAAAGAAATGAGAGAGAAGGTAGCCATCAAGGCAAGATTCTCACCACACAAAACAAAGGAGCCTGATGGCCTAGTTGGAAATATGAGGCATGATACTGTTGGCTTTCATTCATGGAATAACTGAACCAAACTGTCCCAAATTTGCTTTGTTGGGCCATCTGAACATGTTACAATAACTTCTTCGGGCAAAAACTATAGGTGGGGAAGTAAAAAAGCACAAAGCCATCTGTGATTGGCTCAAATTAATTTCCCCAAGTACTGAGAGGATGGTGAGCTCAGCTTGCAAATAATTTGCTTTATAGCAGTGAGAAGTCTTTGATGCTTTCTGAGCTTGGTTGCTTTCTGGCAGATGTTTCATTACTCAAACTAGGAAATATAATCACTGCCACAGGCACTAGTTTGGATAATGAAACATCTGCAACAACATAATCAAGCACAGAGGGCATCAAAGACCCATTTCAACCCCGAGTTACAAATATTCTCCTTTATAGGTACTTACAGCAGTTTGAAACAACTACCCAGAAAAGTGATGGTTTCCCTTCACCAGATGTGTTGAGATGGAAGTTGGAAAGTAGGGCCTGAACTGCCCCTCCCAATCCTTATAAATCCAGATATCCTGCCAGCTGTATTTTACACATAAGAGGCTGAAGCTGGCACTTTCCTGGTTAAGATTATTTTACCAGATTACCAGACTATATTTACAGTGTTGAGCTTTAGAGAGCCATAAAACTTTGGATTTTTTAAAAGACCCCAATGGACAATTTGTACAACCTGGCACCTGTTTTGCCGTTTACTGTTCCATGGGGCTGTAGTCTTTATAATTTTTCTATACTACTGTTTTTGGGATTGTTAGTTTTGTTATTCCATTTTACTATTTTAATTGAACTAGAAGGGAATGTAAGACACGTAAGAGTCCTGATTTGGAATCCTGTGTAAGATCAAATAAGTAATAATACAGCCATATCAGCTTTCAAACCACCTAAGGAATATACACAATTTCTGATGATCAGATATACTCACCATTTACGAGGCACGTAGAGATCTACAAACTCCCCAGCGTCGTTCTGCATTATGCTTCTTTTATTTGCCTCAAATCAGGTGCAACAGGAGATTTCTAAAAAGATTATTGCAAATCATGGAGTTATTAAGCTAATCTGGTTTTCCCCATTGACTTTGCTTGTCAGAAGCTGGCTGGGTAGGTGATCACATGACCCCAGGACAATGTAACTGTCATAAATATATTCCCATTGCTAAGCGCCTGAATTTTGATCACATGACCATGGGGATGCTGCAAGGGCTGTGAGTGTGAAAAACAGTCCTGTCACTTTTTTCTGTGATGTTGTAACTTTGAAAATATTATCTGTAGCTGTCCATTTGCACATAACTTTACAGGATAGAAATTGGGATTGTTAATGTTGGCTTATACATCTTTTGGGAACAAGATTGTACCCAGCTGGCCATTACTATCCCATTAAGATAATCCTGTATTTAATAACACTTGAGATACATGAATGGCGGGATACAGGCTCTTTCCCATCCTTACTAAAAAAAAAAAAAAAGCTCCTTCTCTTTTCACAGGTGTAAGCAGGAAGACACTAAAGTATTTCCTCATTTTCCTTGGCTAGCACAATTACCAGCCACTCTGAAGACTACAGAAATTATAGATACATATATGCAGTGCTTTTTTTGTAATTAAAAAAAAAAGGTGCAGGAACTCACACACATCATACAACCCGCCTTGCCTACCCAACAAGGTTCCATCCAAAAAAGGTGCCCGAACTCCATTCTGGGCGTTCTATGACCAAAAAAAGCCCTGCATATATGTGGAAAACAACAGGCTATAGAGTAGCTGCATTCATTTGCTCTGCTGTATCTGCTTCTAGGAAACAAAACTCATAAACTGGAGTATAAAAATCTGCAAACCCTCTCTATATTTCTTATATCAAGGGTTTTCTCAAAAGCTCCAGTTCTATGACATGCATGGACAAGCAGGGGATGCTTTCCCATTGTTCAACCCCATTTTCTAGATTCTCATGTCTCCTTGAGCATTAAGTGAAGCAGAAAGGATGGGCTTGTTGATCACAGACGCTAGTTCAAGATTTCCCCTAAGTAAGTAAGTAAGTAAGTAAGGGATGGGGACAGTGACGGCGAACCTTTTAGAAACCGAGTGCCCAAACTGCAACCCAAAACCCACTTATGCATCGTCGGGTGCCGGGTGGGTGTGGCCAATTGGGTGGGTGTGGCCCATTCAGTGGGCACGGCTGCGGTGGTAACGGCAGATGGGTGGGACTAAAAAGTTCAATCAATCAATTCCAACTTTGCAAGATCTTTCCCCCCCCCAGAGAAGTTGAAATTGACTGATTGATTGAACCTTTTTTTTTTTTTGCACACGGCGGCGGAGGCCTGAAGCGAAAAGGTTTTATAAAACCCAGCTGAAGGCCTAGGACTGGGGCGACGGCGCGCGTGCCCACAGAGAGGGCTCTGAGTGCCGCCTCTGGCACCCGTGCCATAGTTTCGCCACCACTGGATGGGGAGAAGGAAGGAAGGAGATGGGATGGAGAGAAGGAAGGAAGGATGGATAGATAACCTTTATTGTCATTTTTTTTTACTGTGGGCACAACGGCACACGCCAAAAATGAAATTTAGTTGCCCGCTCTCAAAGTGAACACATACACAACACGCACCTAAACATACTATATACAACATATGCATAGTTGCCATTAAAAAAAAACCAAACCCTAACCCGCATTTGCCTTGAACTGGAAAGATGGGAGATATCTCACATCATCGATCAGATAGATACCTGGCTGGATCTGATAGGAAAGGGCAGGATCTGTTCTCTATAGGTCTGAATGCAGACCAAAAAGGATGGATCCAAGATACAGGAAAGCAGAATCAACGTGAGGGGAAAATATACCCGAGAAGCCAAGTTTTATTTGCTTTCTAAAGAGGAACCCAGGGAGGTGGGGGGCTCCCCTTCGCAGGAAACGTGGGAGGGACGGCCAGGCAGTCGTTAGACGGGGAAAACAGGATAGAAATGTAACAAATGAAGCTGTCTGGGATACCTTAATTTGGAATCCCTGCAGTAGCAGGGGGTTGGGCTCGATGACCTCAAGGGGCCCTTCCCACCCTAGGCTCTACCCTCTTAATGGGGCTTGGCTTTCTGCATAGGCAGCATTGGGGAGAGGAGGGTCGCGGGCACGTTTTTCCTTCCCCGCCCCGCAGTAAACCTAGAAACACTCGCACCGCACCACCACCCCCTTCCCGCCGTGGCCCGACCAGCCCGGGGAAGGCGGCGAGAATAAAAAGGCGCCGCCGCGAACCCGGCTAGGCCTCGCCTCACCTCCACACACGCCGCGAGCCCAAGCCGGAAAAGGAAGAGGGCGTCACTCCGAAGCGACTCGAAAAGCTCGCTGCCGAAGGGAGGGGGAAAGTGCCGGAGCGGCGCGTAGGAGATGACGCCATCAGAGCCAAAGCGGCGGGAGGGCGTCCCAGAGAGCGGAAAGGAGGGCGCTACCTGAGGGCGGGGCGAGGCGAAGGGGGCGTTAGCCACGCCCATGCCGTTCTCCTGTTGCAGGGAGGGAATGCCCAACCTGAGCGCGCGCTTTTGGGGAGCGCTGGTGGACCTGAGGCAGGGGTAGGCAACCTCGGCTCTTTTATGACTCATGGACTTCAACTCCCAGAATTCCTGAGTCAGCATAGCTGACTCAGGAATTCTGGGAGTTGAAGTCCATGAGTCATAAAAGAGCCGAGGTTGCCTACTTCTGACCTGAGGAGAATCCAGAAGTGCGCACTGCATAGGACCTCATGCTGGTTGAGGGAATTCTGGGACTTGAAGTCCACCCATTCTTAAAGTTGCCAAGGTTGAAAAAAACATTCATCTAGACTGGGTTGGACTTCAGAACTTCAGCTCCCATAACCCCCTGCCCATGATTGGGCATGAGGGGAGTCGCAGCCTCTCAGTTGGAGGGCATCCCTGGAGAACAGAAAACTATCCTGGGATTCTGCCAGCTGAGCCCGGATGCTCACCACACTGGAATAGTGCATCCAATTTTGGTCATCACGATATAAAAAAAAAATGCTGATAGACCCTGGAAACTGCAGAAGAGCAAAGATGATCAGGGGACTGGAGGCCAAAGCATGTAAGGAAAGGCTGCTGGAATTGGGGATGTCTAGTTTAATGAAGAGAAGGACGAGGGGGGACATGATAGCAGTCTTCCAATATCTCAGGGGCTGCCACAAAGAAGAAGGAGTCAAGCTATTCTCCAAAGCACCTGAAGGGAGGACAAGAAGCAACGGATGGAAACTGATCAAGGAGAGAAGCAACCTGGAACTAAGGAGAAATTTCCTGACAGTTAGACAATTAACCAGTGGAACAACCTGCCTCCAGAAGGGGTGAATGCTCCAACACTGAAAGTTTTTAAGAAGAGACTGGACAGCCATTTGTCTGAAATGGTATAGGGTTTCCTGCCTGAGCGGGGGGCTTGGACTAGATGACCTCCAAGGTCCCTTCCAACTTTATTATTATTATTATGATTAGGGATCTGGAGACTAAAATATATGAAGAAGGGTTACACAAAATGGGTACATCTAATCTAAAGAAGAGAAGGACCAGGGTTGACTGCCTTCCAGTACTTGAGGCACTGTCACAGAGAAGATGGGATCCATCTATTCTCCAAAGCACCTCAAGGCAATATAAGAAGTAGCGGATGGAAACCTATCAAAGAGAGATTCAACCTACAATTAAGGAGACATTTTCTGACAGCGAGAACAATCAACGGCTTGCCTTCAGAAGTTGTGGGTGCTCTTATCACTGGAGCTTTTAAAGAAGAGGCTGGACCCTATACCATTTGTCTAGGGTCTGCTGCTTGAGCAGGGGGTTGGACTAGAAGACCTCAAAGTTCCCTTTCAACTCTTGTTATTTTGTATTTGTGGCTTCTGCCAGCTCAGCAGAGAAGATGCTGTTGGGCAGAGGTGTTGAACTGCAGGCCCGCGGGCCGGTTGCATCATGCGGAGACCGCGCCCACCCCAGCTCCAGCAATGCAAAAAAAGTTGCGATATATCGCAACACGTCACGTGACGTGGCGAGTTTGACACCCGTGGTGTTGGGCATCAGGTAGCATAGCAACAGGATTCCTCTTCACTCTGGGCAGCCCTCCACCTTAGCACTAAATATGGCTTCCTGAGAAGACAGTTGGTATTGCTCCTTTGTAAAGCAGTGGTTTCAGCAGGAACTGCCAAGCCAGCCAGGTCTTCCACTGCTGTATGGTGATGGAACTACTTAGGGCCAGATGGGTCTGGCATGGATCACAGTACCCCAAAATGGAAAGGGAACTCAAACTGCCAATTCAGGTCTTGCTGATGGGAAGCCCAACAACCAACACCAAGAAGCTATTTTGCATCTCTGCCCCATTCTCCTCTTGACCTACCTGAAAATGACAGCTGCTTGAACTCATTCCCCAGGCCCTTCTTGGCACTTGCAAGGGGTGGGCAAATGACAAAATATGCTTAATAACATCGCACAAAGGCTACTATGTGTCATTTTGACATCATTGTGGTTTGCTGAAGCTGTTGCTATTTGCTTCCTGGGCATGCTTTGCTCTTAGGATTTGACAAATTAAATTAGGTTAGGTACACACAGCTGATCTGATACAAAGTTGAACATGCAACAATTGAAAGAAGCTGTGTTTGACAGGGAAGCATGGAGAGCACTTACCTATAAAGTCACCCAGAGTTGGACACGACTAAATGGTTAAAACAGTGGTTCTCAACCTTTTTAATGCCGCGACCCCCAACCGGTCGTAAGTCGAGGACTAAACCAGTCGTAAGTCAAGGACTAAACCGGTCGTAAGTCAAGGACTAAACCGGTCGTAAGTTGAGGACTACCCAACCGATCGTAAGTCGAGGACTTTCCCTGCCCGGGAGTGCCGCGCATGCGTGGTTCCGCCCCCTGCGCCGGCCAAGGCGTAGCTGGCAAGCGGCAGAGACGGAGCAGGCCGACCACCAGCTGGCCCAGCTCAAGGGAGGTAAGGCACCCGCCAGAAAAGGGGAAAAAAATGGCGGACAGCCTTGCTTGGCGACCCCCGTGAAATGGTCGATCGACCCCAAATGGGGTCGCGACCCATAGGTTGAGAACCGCTGGGTTAAAACAACACACAGCTAGTCAAAATTGCAAGAATTCAGCATATGCCATTTCCCCAGACAACAAAGTGGAGTATCACTGTAAACTACACTGGACAGTTGTGGAGAAACATTTCAAGCCCTTGTACTCTGGAAGTTAAAGGCCTTGATGTCAGAGGTAGTAAATATATCTTTTATACAGAATATTGTCCTTTCTGAAAAAAATCAGCCTAACCTTTAATCTTGTATCATTTGATGGCCTCTTTAATTTGGAGAAAAATTCAGAAAGTTGCAATTAACAATATTGGTTTTGATGGAAACACAGTTGTGATCATTGCAATCCAGCTTTCAGTTTAATCTCAGGATGAAGATGTGAATCTTGCTATACATTTTCCAAGGAACATAACATATAATTTAAACCAATTTTAAAAAAATAGCTTTCATTTCTTCTGTGAACATTTGAATATTTCCCTTTCCACTATCACTATTTCTGCTACACAGCATACTGTATATTCTGAGTTATTGTGATGTAACTCAAACCAAAAATAGGTAACCTGTAGTTTGCTTAGAACTTTGTGATGCCTTCTTGTAGGCCAGGAACTCTCCATCCTGAATAGTTATTAAATAGTTATTAAAATGCAGCCCCTAGTCTATAAAAGCTCGTCTGCTCCTGCCTTAAAGATTTCAGAGATTTGTCTACGCTTCCCTTTCAGCTTCCTTATGACATTTCATCTTTCAGCACAAAATGCCTTTGTGTTGGAAGTTAAGTTTTTTACTTAAAAGTTGGTAATAGTGTTATCATTAATTCAAAAATATTTACCTTTCACATGTTACCTTAATCCTGGTTAGATTAAAAACTGTCACGTCCCCTCTGCTTTATTATTAGCGAATGGCATACCAATTAGAAATTCTGTCAGTGTGGCTACAACGTGCATTTATTATAGGGTATTTGAAGTTACTCATTACTACATTCTTTCCTTGGAACATGCACAATTCACCCCCATCTCAAGATAACCCCTATCAATATAAACGCCAGTGATAGTTTTGAAATCAGGTAATCCTTAGAGATGGTTTTGGAAATTGGATACTATACTTACTTAAGAGTCATGCTACAAGACTCAGTATATCTTGCCCTTCCTGTTGAATTTTTGCTGACAGCTTGGGTTCAAGACCCAAGTGCCACATGACGGGGTGAGCTCCTGCTACTTGCCTCAGCTCCAGCCCACCTAGCAGTTTGAAAGCATGTAAACGCAAGTAGATTAATAGGTACCAGTTTGGTGGAAAGTTAACAGCATTCTATGTGCCTTTGGCATATAGCCATGCTGGCCACATAACCAGGGAGATGTCTTCAGAGAATGCTGGCTCCCTCAGTCAAGAAGTGGGAGATGAGCTCCGCGCTGTAGAGTCAGACACAACTGGACAGGGAAACTTTACCTGAATCCTTCCATTTTATAATTTATTTATTTGACTTATATGGCAATTCATCTTATGAAACAGCCCTGGGTAGCTCACAGCACTACGCTCTTGTTATCCTTCCCCCTTTTGATGATCTAACATACTTTCATCCTCATTCCCCTTAGAATAATTTGAACAAGAATCAACCCATTCCAACCTACTGCAATCTTCATTGGCCTATCATCTCTATGAACACAAACTACAGGTATTCGGTGATTTAACATTTCTCAGTTAAAACCAGGTAAATATGGTGAAATGTATCCAGAATGCACATATTTGAGTTGTATGGTAACCACCTTTACTCCAATCGTGGCTATTTTTTAAGTCCCTCCTATTTTGACGTAACTACAGCATCCAATATCCCGTGGCATGCACCATTTTAATTGTGGGTGCTGAGAATTATAGGTCAGTAGTTTCCTGCTTTTTAGTCTTTATAGCAAAGCTCTCAATTCTGGAAACACATCTTGAACGTATGCAGGTTCCAAAACAGCCTGCACTGTTGCAGTTACTCTTTGTGTCATAATCTATGAACAATTCCGATAAGATGCACTGAAGACTACGATGTGTGAAGCCTACCATCTACTTGCAAACAGGGCTGCGGAGTCGGAGTCGAGGAGTCGGAGGAAATTTTGGGTACCTGGAGTCGGAGTCGGCAAACAATGCACCGACTCCGACTCCTACTAAATTTAGATTGGAATTAAAAAAAAAGCAAGGTTAAATGTCCCAATTCACAAAAAGTTATAATTAATGACTTCTCTACTGTAAGAATAAAGACCAATGCATGCAGTGCCTCACGTAACCGCAAAACGAACACGTTAAGTGACCGTGAAGAAGCATGCTTTTCATGTGCTTCACTATATGGCATGCAACGCACAATTAGGAGCGGCAATACTTATATTTTCCATAGTGTTGTGTTCTGCTGTTACAGGGAACGCAGCGCCCATGGGTAACCTAGCCTCTCACTGATAAGGGATTAAGTAAATATGTTTTTTGCAGGACTAGAGACACTTGTATAAGTGAAGGGAATGGAGGATCAATAGTTCAAGACTGAAGCTGTAAACCATT